>NC_141831.1:4714717-5014717 GCF_982586985.1 Callionymus lyra | reverse complement strand
GTTTAATATTATAATTCCAATAATTCAAAAATGTATTTTCTAAATTCAATATTTCTCCATTTGTAGTCTTTTAAATTCAATATATAGAGATTATTGTGACACCAGACATTACCAACAGAGCACCGAGCTACTTGACGTGGTCACGTGATCATCTGTGCGTCACATGATTGGATGAAAGTTTAATCGAGTAGCTTTAAAAAATATGATTATTAAATAAATTATTGAAAAAATATTGAATTCGGAAAATGCATTTGAAATTATTGGAATTAGAACATTAACATGTATTTTATGAATTATTGTATTCAATTTTTAAGAATATAACTTGTCAATATGCAAATCAATTATCTAAAAAAAAATTAAAAAAATGAAATGCTTAAAAACATTTTCAAAATATATAGACGTTCTGATGGCACTGATATACTTTCAAAAATGTGTTTGTGGTATCCCTGTTTTGTCTCTGGGTCAAGGTGAACAACCTCCACCACTGCATATGTATTTTTGGAAGCCAGGGAGGCCGTTGACCTTTGACCCAGAGACAACAAAAGGAATACCACAAACACATTTGATTTCGAGGTCTTCGGGTCACTTTGACCCAGAGACAACACAAGGGATACCACAAAAACATTTTTTTTCAGGGTCACCTTGACCCAGCGATAACACAGGGGATACCACAATCACATTTGGTTTCGGGTCACTTTGACCCAGAGACATCACAAGGGATACCACAAACACATTTGTTTTCGGGGTCTTCTGGTCACTTTGACCCAGAGACAACACAAGGGATACCACAAACACATTTTTTATCGGGGTCTTCGGGTCACTTTGACCCAGAGACAACACAAGGGATACCACAAACATAATTGTTTTTGGGGTCTTCGGGTCACTTTGACCCAGAGACACAAGAGTTCCATTGAAGAACAAACCAGGTTTAAACTAAAGGGTCCGACAACAATTCTTTCCTTCGAGTCTATTTGTCCTGAGAAAACAGCAGTTATTTGAGTTGCAAAGGTTATTAAAACACACATATTTGTAAAGTACACATATTTGTAAAGTACATATATTTGTAAAGTACACATATTTGTAAAGTACACAAATCTAAACATTACATTCAGAAAACGTTCCTGAATTACATTCAGAAAACGTTTGTTTGTTTGTTATTGATTTGATCAACAACCACTTGTTAACAACACATTCTTAACAACACATTATTGTCGTTACTTTCATCTTGTTTGTCGTCTTCAAAGTTATTGATTTTACTTTTTTGGTCACTTTTTATTGTGTTTGTACATTTAATCCTACTTGAGAAATAAGTAAAAATAAATATATTCAAAGATAAAAATGTGGAATTTATTTCTTCACGTTTCCTTTGATCCATTAAACCATGGAGTCTCTTAGTATTGATGTCATATTTAAACATTATTTTGTGTTTTTGTCAATTATCTATTTTTTACACAACTATTTTTTAATTCTTTCCTAAGTCAGATCTCTTATTATTATCATTTTATTTTACATTTTCAGTTCAGAACATGTTTTTGGTGATGACAGTGTAAACTAAAATAATTCGATAAATAAAATACAATTTTGTCAATAAAATACAAAAAAAATGTAAAACAGACTATTAACTATTACTATTAAATCAAAGTTGCATAAATAAATTAAACAATGAATTTATAGTATAAAATAAAATACATTAAATTAATTAAATAAACAAGATCTAACACTGGATCTGTTACTACACTCAGTCTGGTTCTACTCGAGGTTTCTGCCTGTTAATAGTTTGTCACTGATGCTTTTCCTGTTCTTTCATAAAGTTTTATTTAAACTGCAAATTGTTGCATAACTGTTGTGATTTGACTCCGTAAATCAAATTAAAAAAAAATGAAAAAAACACATAAAATAACCATAAAAAACAAGATTTTCGGTGCGAGTCGTTGGAAAACAAGCGTCTCAGAGTCTCGCGCTCGTGGAGCGACTATTGTGACGTCACCGTGATTTAAACCCGCAGACAAAAGAGGTGAAATATATCCTCCTGACACGTCCTGGCAGATGTTGCTGCTCCAGGGTTGAGCGTAAATAATCCTGAACGTGTGGACAAAGGTTTCTCAGCAACACTGACGACTCGTCGTCTTCTTCTCGTTTAAATCACTCGTTCAAAGAAACTTTTTTTTATTCTCAGCAGAAACAGAGAGTTTCCCTCAAGTCACTCCCTGGCATTCCTGAATTCCTCATGTCGGGGGAGGAGACGGATCGACCTGCAGGACCCGGACCAGAGGCTTCAAGACCAGAGGCTTGAAGACCAGAGGCTTCAAGACCAGAGGCTTGAAGACCAACTTCAAGACCAGAGACTTGAAGACCAGAGGCTTCAAGACCGGAGGCTTGAAGGCCAGAGACTTGAAGACCAGAGGCTTCAAGACCAGAGACTTGAAGACCAGAGGCTTGAAGACCAGAGGCTTGAAGGCCAGAGACTTGAAGACCAGAGACTTGAAGACCGGAGACTTAAAGACCAGAGACTTGAAGAACAGAGACTTGAAGACCAGAGACTTAAAGACCAGAGGCTTGAAGAACAGAGACTTGAAGACCAGAGACTTGAAAGCCAGAGGCTTGAAGACCAGAGGCTTGAAGACCAAAGACTTGAAGACCAGAGACTTGAAGACCAAAGACTTGAAGAAGACAAGAGACTTGAAGGCCATAGGCTTGAAGACCAGAGACTTGATGACCAGAGACTTGAACACCAGAGACTTGAAGACCAGAGACTTGATGACCAGAGACTTGAACACCATGAAGTCAAGACAAAAGGTTTATTGTTTTCTACAGTTTAAAAAAACAACATCATTAAAATCATTTTTTTTTAATTTTCTCTAACAAACATTCAAATATTTTCTTATTTTGTTTTACATACGTTTAGACAAATATTTCTGATTATGACAGAACGACATGTTATCAGCAAACATGTGTAAGAAATGAATGATTTTACACAGGAATCAAGTAACAGCAAAAACAACAAAGGACCCAGAACAGAACCCTGAGGGACTCCACACAACAGACCTCATTTGATTGACAGATACACTGAAACTGAAAGGTTTGACGAGAACCATCGTAACACAGACACACTTCTATAAAAGCGCTACAAATATAATTACTTAAGTACTTACTTAGTTACTTACAAACGGAGAGAAAACACACGTTTAAAAAAAATAGAAGGAAATTTTGCTTTTAGAAAAAAAAAATTGAGCAACAAAGAATGAAAACTTTTTAGAAGGTTTAAAAATGAGGGACATCGTAACAATCACACAAATTAAGTTTTATTGCTATTTGATTATTTTTTTGTAAAACTACATATTTTGAACAATGAAAAAATATGCATAAAAATGTAAAAAATAGGTTTTTCCATTTTTGACACATTTGAAGGTAAATTTGCTTCTTATTCAGTTGAAAAAAAGGTCAGAAAAAGTTTCTTCAAACAAAAAGAATAAAGAATTAAAGAAAAAAAAAGTTTCTTGACACAAAATTAATAAAATAAAATAAAGTTTCTTTAATCTAAAATAAAAAATAATTAAATTTAAAAAAAAGTTTCTTTAATCTAAAATAAAAAATAATTAAATTTAAAAAAAAGTTTCTTTAAACAAAATTAATTAAAAAAAATGTATTTAATCTAAAATGAAAAATAATTAAATTAAAAAGGTTTCTTCAAACAAAATAAAATAAAAAATCTTCAAAATGAAAAAAAACAAAAAATTAAATAAAAAGGTTGCTTTAAACAAAATAAAAAAAATTCTTCAAACAAAATAAAAAAGAATTAATAAAAAAAATGGCTTCAAATGTAATAAAAAGCAATTAATTTTAAAAAGTTGCTTCAAACCAAAATAAAATAATTAAACATATAAAAAGTTGCTTCAAACCAAAATAAAATAATTAAACATAAAAAGTTGCTTCAAAGAAAAGTAAAAATGGAGTAAAAAAAAAATTGCAAATCAAACTTTCAAAGAAGTTTTTTTAAATGTTTTGAAGGCTTTTTTTTTTCTTGAATCCACTTTGAACAAACGCTTTTAAGAACATTTTCTTTTCAAGTCAAATAAAAAAAAAAGAAGTATTTTTGGCATTTTCTATGATTAAGGTGAAAAAAGTTTTGAATTTTCTTCTTGAATCTATCGTTTCTTTTTCATCTTTTCTTCGACGACATGAGAACGAAACGAACATAGAAACACATTTAAAATCATGATTTCTTCGTTGGAACGATGATTTCAAAGCATAAACGTCTGGAGTCTCACACGTAGTCCACGTTGGACGGGACGCTCCGGACCGGCGCGAACTTGGCGGCTCCGTAGGGTCTTGGCTCTTTGGGGGGACAGTTGTTGCAGAGGATCCCGCCCCCCAGCAGCAGCAGCCCCGCCGCCCCCCAGCCCAGGTAGAGCGCGGCCCCCAGCTCGCGCCGCTGCGCCGCCATCACCAGGGGGTTGTAGAAGTCCCGGATGATGGCGTGGGCCGACCACGAGACCGGGATCAGGATCAGCAGCGCCGCCACCACGAACACCACCCCGGCCGCGATGCACGCCTTGGCCTTGGCGGTCTCGTCCTCCATGCAGTTGGTGCACTTCCCCCCCGCCACGGCCACCAGGACCCCGAACACGCCCAGGATGACGGCCACGATCACCATGGCCCGGGCGGCCTGCAGGTCCTGGGACAGAGCCAGCATGGAGTCGTAGACCTTGCACTGCATCTGGCCCGTGCTCTGGACCACGCAGGTCATCCACAGACCCTCCCAGATGACCTGGGCCGTCACGATGTTGGCGCCCACGAAGGCGGTGACCCGCCACATGGGCAGGGCGCAGGCGATGATGGTGCCCAGCCACCCCACGAAGGCCAGGAGGACTCCCATGAGCTGCAGGCCCTGAGACGCCATCAGAAGAAGAAGAGTCGTTTCCACGGCTTCGCCCGCTCGTCTCTGGCTCCGGATCCCGGGACGCCCGGACCTCAGACTCTCAGGGTGGAGTTTCTGGGCCGCGGGACAAAGGGGGGCGACTGAGACCTGATACCCAGAGAACTGGACTCATTGTTCTCTTGTGGACCTGCTTTGTTACCTGAAGGACGGATTGGACGCTGAGAACAATGGCTGCAAACACACACAACCACTATCTCACACACACACACACACACACACACACACAATCTCACACACCCACAATCTCACACACACACCCACTATCTCACACACACACCTGGGCGCACACACGTCAATACTCGACAACAAAGGTTAAGTCCTCGAGCAAACACACGAAACCACCTCAAAGTGTCTCGAGAGTTTCTGACCAGGAAGAGTTTTATTAAACCAAAGTGTTCACTTAATTTATAGTACTATTTAGAGCGTATCTTTGAAAGTATTCAAACTTAAATACTTCTAATAAGATCTTATCTTTGAAAGTATTCAAACTTAAATACTATTTAGAGATTATCTTTGGAAGTATTCAAACTTAAATACTATTTAGAGATTATCTTTGAAAGTATTCAAACTTAAATACTATTTAGAACTTATATTTGAAAGTATTCAAACTTAAATACTATTTTGAACTTATCTTTGAAAGTATTCAAATTTAAATACTTCTAATAAGATCTTATCTTTGAAAGTATTAAAACTTAAATACTTCTAATAAGAGCTTATCTTTGAAAGTATTCAAACTTAAATACTATTTAAAACTTATATTTGAAAGTATTCAAACTTAAATACTATTTAGAGATTATCTTTGAAAGTATTCAAACTTAAATACTATTTAGAGATTATCTTTGAAAGTATTCAAACTTAAATACTATTTAGAACTTATATTTGAAAGTATTCAAACTTAAATACTATTTAGAACTTATCTTTGAAAGTATTAAAACTTAAATACTTCTAATAAGAGCTTATCTTTGAAAGTATTCAAACTTAAATACTATTTAAAACTTATATTTGAAAGTATTCAAACTTAAATACTATTTAGATATTATCTTTGAAAGTATTCAAATTTAAATACTTCTAATAACATCTTATCTTTGAAAGTATTAAAACTTAAATACTTCTAATAAGAGCTTAACTTTGAAAGTATTCAAACTTAAATACTATTTAAAACTTATATTTGAAAGTATTCAAACTTAAATACTATTTAGAGATTATCTTTGAAAGTATTAAAATTTAAATACTTCTAATAACATCTTATCTTTGAAAGTATTACAACTTAAATACTTCTAATAAGAGCTTATCTTTGAAAGTATTCAAACTTAAATACTATTTAAAACTTATATTTGAAAGTATTCAAACTTAAATACTATTTAGAGATTATCTTTGAAAGTATTCAAATTTAAATAGTTCTAATAAGAACTTATCTTTGAAAGTATTCAAACTTAAATAGTTCTAATAAGAACTTATCTTTGAAAGTATTCAAACTTAAATACTATTTAGAGATTATCTTTGAAAGTATTCAAATTTAAATACTTCTAATAAGATCTTGTCTTTGAAAGTATCCAAACTTAAATACTATTTAGAGATTATCTTTGAAAGTATTCAAATTTAAATACTATTTAGAGCTTATCTTTGAGTATTCATCTACAATCTGAAGTATTATGAGACGACGTTCTACTCATACAAGTAACACAAAAGTACTGACAGTAAATCTGTTGAAATAAAGTGTTTAAGGAACAGGAAGTGGAATTAATGTATAAGAGAAATAGTGTTGATGGTAACTTAGTGTATGTACATATTTAAAGAAGTAATATGTAGGTCATATACTCTGTCATTTTATATATTGCGTTATATTGAGTGATATTAAATTATTTGAAAAATAATAGGCATGTTGTATAATTGTACTTTTTGAATGAAATTTTCAAAAACATATTAATGTCGTTTACATATGTTTTATGTAAAATTAATATATTTAATTTGATATTATTGTTATATTAAGTAATATTGTGTTGTATTATATTATTTTAAATATAATAGGCATGTACTATTATTGTGCTTTTTAAATGATATGTTCATAAACATATTAATGTAGTGTATATATATATGTAATGTAAGATGATAATGTATTATAAGATATCATGTTATATTGTTGTTTTTTATATTCATTTTTTTAACTATATGTTAATTAAATATTATAAGGAAACTTTTGTGTCTATAAATATATATATATATATAGACAAAGTGGAGTATAAATATAATAATATATATATATTTATACTCCTCATTTTACAACTCAAACCGCAGTGTTTTCTTCTCTTTTTTTCTTTATTTTTATTTGTATGTTTTTCTTTTGAATGTTAAAATAACAACATATTTGATTCATTCATTCACATTATTATGTGTCATTATTCTTCTACAATCATTCATTTTCTCAGCATCATCGTTTATTTGTAAAAACACCCATTTGCAACATTTACTTTTTGTTTATTGTTGTTTTCAAATAAAAAATCAAACCGATTATGGTGAGAAACACAATCACAGGAACGTCAGCAAAAGACTTCTAAAGCAACTCCCAAACAAACCTATAAATGATTTATCTTTGTTTATATATATATATAAATTGTAAAAAAAATATATATATAAATTAATATTTAAGACAGTAAAAGAAAACAATGTGGATCAGGGGTCACCAGAATTCAAGTCTGGGGGGGGTCTTCCTACAGTTTTTTTTCTGGACTCATTTGATCCAAAAATTTTATTTATATCTTGTTTCTTGTGTGGTTTCACTGCTCATTTTTTTTTTTTTTTTGTCTTATTTTATTTGATAAATATGTCTGGAGGCCTGACGTACAGTCGAGAAGCTGTTGATTCTTTAAAGACACTCTAATGACGACTCTACTGCGACTCTACTGCGACTCTACTGCGACTCTACTGCGACTCTACTGCGACTCTACTGCGACTCTACTGCGACTCTACTGAGCCGAGAGATGAACGACAGAATCAAACCCCCGTGGGTTCGGACGTACGTTGGTTCTTCCCTTCCTGCCGTTTGTTCTCCGCCGCACCCAAACCTGCCGGACCGGAAAGACCGGCATCGATAGCGGCTTTTGAAGAGTCGCGAGTCTGTTTTTTTTTCTTAAATCCACCCTTTCTCACAGAGTCGTGAAGGAAAAAAAGAGAGAAAATCTTACATTTAGCAAAGACGTTTTATTTACAGTTTCTCAAACACGTGATACAAAACAAAAAACCCTTGAAATACAAACGAGAACGTTGGGAGTATTTTATGTACAGTCTGTGCTGGCGCTTCATCCCGGGCGTGGTTCAGGTGAAGCACCTGCCGACGCGAGCACCGACAGTGTCCTTGAGAGGGATCAGGTGGAAAAAAAAGGTGGTTCCGGTCTAAACGTAATCCTTGCCGGACGCCGGGGCGGAGGCCTCGGACCGTGGGGGGGCCTTGTACCTGGCGGTGTAGGACCCCTCGTCCTTGGGGGGGCAGTTGCAGCACAGCAGGCCGCCGCCGATGAGCATGAGCGCCCCCGCGCCCCAGCCGATGTAGAGCGCGGCGCCCAGCTCCCTCTTCTGGGCCTGGACCATCAGCGGGTTGTAGAAGTCCCGGATGATGGTGTGGGCCGTCCAGCACACGGGCACCAGCAGCAGGACGCCGGCCACGATGAACATCACGCCGGACGCCACGCCCACCTTGGCCTTGGACGCCTCGTCCTCCACGCAGTTGGTGCACTTGCCGCCGGCCACCGACAGCAGGATGGCGAGGACGCCGACCACGATGGCGACGATGGTGAGGGCGCGGGCGGCCTGCAGGTCGGAGCTCAGCGCCAGCATGGAGTCGTAGACCTTGCACTGCATCTGGCCCGTGCTCTGGTGGACGCAGCTCATCCAGATGCCCTCCCACGACGTCTGCGAGGTCACGATGTTGCTGCCGATGAACGCCGTCACCTTCCACATGGGGATGGCGCAGACCACGATGGCGCCGATCCAGCCCACGATGCCCAGGGCGGTGCCCAGCATTTGCAGCCCCGCGGAGACCATGACGGGCGCAGAGAGAGAGAGAGACGAGTCCTGGCGAGAAGGTGCTGAGAAGATGAAATGGGGCCGGACTCGTGCGGCGCCGGTACATATGAGGGCCTCCCCCGAGGAGGGGGGAGGAGCCGACAGGTGTGGCTCCCTCACCTGTCGGCGTCAAACCTGTTTATCGTCCAAACCGTCTCGACAAGTCATACATTTAAACTCAACCTTTATCCAGTGAGTTCCTTTAAAAATAACATGTTTTTAAAATCCATGTGGTTTCTCCCCCGACCCCGGTTTCACCTGAGACCACAGGGGGGGGGGACACCTGTGTGGGGGAGGGGTCGGGGGGAGGGTGACTCACCTTTCGAATAACAATGCCGTGACTTAACATTTGACCTGACCATATATGGTCTTTCCTCCTCTGACGCTCGAGTCACAGATTCCACCTCAACTCACTGATAAAATAGATTTTAATTTTCTTATCAAAACATTCATTAAACTTGTTTAAGAACAATTGATTTTTAACTTTTATTTAAAATATGAAATCCTCGTTATTTATTGTTCTGTGATTGTTTACACAGTTCAAAATAGAGCAAATAAATCACAACGTTTTGTACTTATTGATGGAATTAATTTATATTTATTGTCAAGTTTTGAATTGATCTTGAAAATGTGTTAATGTTGCCAATAAAATAACATTATATTATACAATATTAATGACTATTAAACTTTAAAAAAAAACTTAAACCACAGTTTGGATAATTCTAGAAACACTTTTATAAGAGTAAAACTATAAGTGTTGAAGAAAACAGATGAAAATATTAAATAATTGAGATAACAGGAACAATTTTAACACATTTTTTTCAGAAACATTTTCTAAATTAGTTTTTAGATTAGTTTAAAAACGTATTTCTTAAATTACAAATGATAAAAACAGATTTTAAGCTAACATGCTAACTAGCTTGGATGCTAAACCATTGAATCTAATGCACGATCCTCACAGGAAGTAAGCGTAGAAAATAAAAGCACGAAAATATTAGCATCCGCCAATGATACTGAACTAAAATATTCAGTATGTATTTAAAATGTGACCCTGGACTTGTAGAGCATATAATATATATTAAACTTCAATAAATATATTAGCAATTATAATGTTTGTGACGGAAATAATTTGTAGCTTTAACGGTTGTAGCAAAACAGGAAGTAAAAGTATAACCATTAAAATATATTAACATACAGTAGTTGTTTACTAGAGTATTATAGAAGAAATAGTCGCTGTTGGTGAGTTAAGTACATTATCATTGGTATTTATTTTTAACTTTTTTTTATATAAGCGTACAAACAAACAGACACACACACACACACACACACACACACACCCACACACACACACACAGACACTCACACTCACAGACACACACACACTGATTCTTTTCATGTCAGATCAGAGTAAAAATGTGTCAGAGATCATCAAAGAAAGTCATTTATATCAGGCGACATGTTGGGGCTTCAGAATAAAAGCTCGAGTCATCTCAGGTCGTCTTTGAAGGAAACGCTCGCGCTTCATGTTGTGATCATCACACTGAGGATTCATTGTCTACGTGACACACACACACACACACACACACACACACACACACACACACACACGCAGTTTGTGTCGTAATTCAAAGGATGTTTGAACACATCAAGTGATTCGTCACTGTCGTGTCTGCGTGTCATTCCTCAGTTCTGCCTCCAGGGGGCGGCAGAGACTTCTGTCACTCACGTTTCTTTTCTTCTCATCCTTTCTTCCTTCACTATATCATTTCAGTGTGACATATTAAACACACACGTTTGGATCTATACTGGTCTCTTAAACACCTGAATGTTTTTTTTGTATCACAACAATAGCCTTAGATTTAGAAGTTGAATTATTCAGATTAAATCAAATTAAAACAATTTATTTTCCTGTTTTCAAAGCATCTTTTAATAAATTAAAAAAAAGTTCCTTTCACTCAAGGAAGTCGTTCCCTGACTCAGCGAGCACAGAGCTTTGAACCGTCTCGCCCATAAATCTCCGAAGAGCCATTAAATCCAAGGACCAAAGACTTCAGAACTAGTTCCCCATCAAAAGTCCTTCTTTAGAGCCGGGTCACGTGACTGGTTCACCGCTTTTTAAACACGCGTGATTGGACAGAGAGACACAAAAAAAACAACCTCTAGTTTTTATTTGAAACCGCCAAATCGAACATGCAAAAAAAATCCCATGATGCACTGCAAAAAGTGCATCCAGGCACCGACGAGATAAAAGTCTTCAGGACGAGGGACCTGATGTTAAATAACTGTTGAAACACTTTATCTCAGGGATGATGAAATGTTTGAAAACCACCGTCTCATTATCTTTCTTTTTATCTTTTTTTTTCACCCGCAGAGAAGAACTGGGTCAACATGTGTGACACCGATGATGACAACTTTTTTATTTTTTATTTATACATCCTTATGGTGGTTCGGCTTCATTTAACCCGAGCGAGGAGCTAAAAAAAGATGTTTTTAAAACATTCAAATTGAAGATGGTACCAACGGTGCAGCTGCTCAGAGACGTGACAGTCGCTGACCTGGTTCTGAGATGATTCACCTTTAGAGTCAGATACGGGCCAGATTTTATTCTTCATGCAGGATCGTAAAGCAGGAGATAAGCTTTTAGGAGAAGGGCCTCTGAGACCTGGCACACATCTTCCTTCACGTCATTGCATCACAAAATATAGATTCTGAAGCTCGTTGTGAGTTTTTTCAGGTGAAGCTTTTTTTTTAGGAACAGATCGACCGGATTTAAAATGTGTTTTTCCGTCAGTTTGCCTCGAGGCTCTTCAACAGAACCATCAGAATTCAGAACCAGGAGCTTCAACAGAACCTTTATAATTCAATTTAAACCGACTAAACACAATCACGCGATGTTTGATTCAAGCTAGCTGCTAGCTGCTAGCTGCTACACATATATACTTGTTACTACACTATCACAACACCAGAGTCAAGTACTGGACAATACTACACATATATACTTGTTACTACACTATCGAAACACCAGAGTCAAGTACTGGACAATACTACACATATATACTTGTTACTACACTATCACAACACCAGAGTCAAGTACTGGACAATACTACACATATATACTTGTTACTACACTATCACAACAACAGCGTCAAGTACTCGACAATACTACACATATATACCTATTACTACATTATCGCAACACTAGAGTGAAGTACTCTACAATACTACATATATATCCTTGTTATTACACTATCAAAACACTAGAGTCAAGTACTCAACAATACTACACATATATACTTGTTACTACACTATCACAACACCAGAGTCAAGTACTCTACAATACTACATATATATCCTTGTTACTACATTATCACAACACCAGAGTCAAGTACTGGACAATACTACACATATATACTTGTTACTACACTATCACAACATTAGAGTCAAGTACTGGACAATACTACACATATATACTTGTTACTACACTATCACAACACTAGAGTCAAGTACTCGACGATACTACACATATATACTTGTTACTATACTATCACAACACCAGAGTCAAGTACTCAGCAATACTACACATATATCCTTGTTACTAGCAGCTAGCATGCTAACTGTAGCTCAAGCAGCAGGAAGGAAAGAGGAAGAAAAACACGCGTCAATAAAGGAGAACAGTATATATACAGTAGCTCTGGAGTTCTTCCAACATCTGTGTTTCATTCTCTGACTCAGATGATTATTCGACACAAACAAGCCTCCAATAAAAAATGAAACATTAACACCTTTGTGGTCGTTGAACCTTGACCCAGAGACAACACAAGGGATACCTTGAAAAAAAACGTTTGTTTTCGGGGGTCAACTTGACCCCTGAGCTAAAACTAGGGTTGTAAAATAATAAAAAAAATAATTCTACTTTTTGTTATAACAATTATCTAATTAATACTAATTCAACCTTTCAATGTGAAACACATATTTGACAGTAATTCAATTATTTAATTAATTATTCATGCTTTAAAGAACTCAACAATCATTTCAATATAAAATTCTAAGTTTTAAAATTTTACATGTTAAATTCAACCAACCAAGAATTAACAAAAATCTGTTCATACAATATATTACGATACAATTATACTATATAAATATATATACAGTGATACTGCAGTAACAAGGATATATGTGTAGTATTGTCCAGTACTTGACTCTGGTGTTGTGATAGTGTAGCAACAAGTATATATGTGTAGTATTGTCCAGTACTTGACTCTGGTGTTGTGATAGTGTAGTAACAAGTATATGTGTGTAGTATTGTCCAGTACTTGACTCTGGTGTTGTGATAGTGTAGTAACAAGTATATGTGTGTAGTATTGTCCAGTACTTGACTCTGGTGTTGTGATAATGTAGTAACAAGTATATGTGTGTAGTATTGTCCAGTACTTGACTCTGGTGTTGTGATAGTGTAGTAACAAGTATATATGTGTAGTATTGTCCAGTATTTGACTCTTGTGTTGTGATAGTGTAGTAACAAGTATATATGTGTAGTATTGTCCAGTACTTGACTCTGGTGTTGTGATAGTGTAGTAACAAGGATATATGTGTAGTATTGTCCAGTACTTGACTCTGGTGTTGGGATAATGTAGTAACAAGTATATATGTGTAGTATTGTCCAGTACTTGACTCTGGTGTTGTGATAGTGTAGTAACAAGTATATATGTGTAGTATTGTCCAGTACTTGACTCTGGTGTTGTGAAACTGTAGTAACAAGAATATATGTGTAGTATTGTCCAGTACTTGACTCTGGTGTTGTGATAGTGTAGTAACAAGTATATATGTGTAGTATTGTCCAGTACTTGACTCTGGTGTTGTGATAGTGTAGTAACAAGTATATATGTGTAGTATTGTCCAGTACTTGACTCTCGTGTTGTGATAGTGTAGCAACAAGTATATATGTGTAGTATTGTCCAGTACTTGACTCTGGTGTTGTAGTATTTACAGACCACATGACTCTTGAAGAAGTCGTAACTACTTTAATTTGTTTTTCAAACCAAAATATGTCCAAACATCAGCTTTAAAAGCTTCTGAACTCACTGTATCCTCTCGTCCTCAGTCATTGCCAGGATCTCGATGGATTGAATTGCTTCGTCGGCTGTGGAGGACGTAATGACTGCTGCCATCTAGTGACCAGAAGTTTATTGTGAATAAGAATTTCAAATTAATGTATATTAAACACACTTTATTAAGCTGTAAACCATTAAATGACTTAAATAAAGGATCAATACAGTATCGTGAAAATAAATGTTGCATTAAAATCGTTGTATCGATATTTTCTAACAGCCCAGACTTCATTGGTAATTCATTCTGCTTTTGTTTTTAAGTGTTTAAGAGGTTTTACTCGTGGTACAACTTTATGGTTCTGGTCGACATGGACTAAATAAAACATGACATGAACCTCATGGAACCTCTGACATCTTTTACAACAGGTGTTGCAGGAACCGTCGCTGCCACTGGGAACCAGAGCAGATAAGGTCGGACCGTCACACAAACATCTCGGCGTCCGAAGAAGAGCCGCTGCCGTCTCACCTGTAAACATCGGGTCAATGTTTAATCCGTGACTGAAACTCATTTAACGACTCCAGTGAATAATCAAACTAACAACGAGCAGATTCTGATTCACTCTCTGTCAACAGAGAGAACTTGTTTAGTTCGATCGGGAAGTCGTAAAAACACGATGACGTCGAATAAACACGAAACACGAGACGTAAAAATACCAAAAATAAACTCATAAACCTTCAATCTCTCTTTTATTTCTGTAATATTTGGGAGGAAAACTTGTCCAGTGTTATAACCGATGAAATGCATCGTGGGATTTGTAGGAGGAGTTGTTTTTAATAGCGAGCAAAGAAAGTAAAATTGATTTTTGTTTCTGACGACTTTGAAATATCTCCAGCAGAAAGAGGAGTCATCAGTCGTGGTGTGAGAAAATATGGATACATCGATATATACTGAGTAATTACACAATACTATAGAAATATTCAACAGTACTGTATCAATTTTATTCATATTTTTTTGGATTATTTGTATTCAAATAAGTGTGTTTACAATAAAAAAAGAAATGTAAATGTGTATATATATATACATATACATATACATATACATATACATATACATATACATATACATATACATACATATATATTTTTTATTAACAACACGCAAATATTCATGGCGTTTGTTCATTTTTGTGTAGCAATTAAACTTCTGGCCTCTAGATGGCAGCAGTCTTTACGTCCTCCATAGCTAGCTTTACGTCCTCATAGACTGAGGACGAGAGGATACAGTCGTGTCCAGCTGCTTTCAAAGCTGTTTTAAGGGGACACATTTTGTCTTTCAGTTCTATTTATTCAACTAAAAGATAGTTGAACAAGTTTCCTCTAAAATTGGTAAAAATGTGTATCAAAAAATATCCTAGTGTCGTGATCTGAATGTATCGAATCCTATCCTAGTGGTCATTAGCTGTTATTTTGTAGCTCAAACTCAGCAGAACATCAGGTTCAAGTCTCTGTTTGACAAAAATTCCAAATATTATATAAAGCCAGTTATTATCACAGTATTGTTTATTCATCGTCACACAAAACAAGAGGAAACAAATGTCATAAAACCAAGGTTAGCCGCGAGGAAGGTTTCAAACGACCTGACAAGAGAAGAACAGAAGCTCCTGCACTTTGTTCATTATCATCTGTACGACTTCAAACAGACAAATGTGACGACAAATGAGATGTTTTTTTGTTGTGTCGTCGAAACTCTCGGCACCAGAGATGTGGGTCATGAGCGAGTGTCGAACATGTTTCCTCGACTGATAGACGTCATCCAGACATCCAAGGTTCAGATCCTTGTCCACGAGTCACGTGATCCGGTGATTCATCGTCGTGATTGAAAACACTTCAGAATAAACAACTCAACTGTTATTAAAACCAGGTGAAAATCCATGTTCAATGTCAACAAATTTCCCCCTAATCTACAGAATGTTTAAATACAAGCACGAGATCTTCATCGACCAATGCGTGCAAAAGTTCACCGTCTGACACCATGAAATACAACCAGATAAAGTGATTTATTGTTCATCAATGTGTAGGAAGGAAATGAACGTGATTGATAAAGAACGATGAATGAATATTAGTGGATTTATCTTTCAGCAGAAGATTATATCAACTTATTGTAACTGGAGATGAACACGTCAGCATTTTTGTACTTTGTTCCACCTTTTTTTATGTCACGTCCAGGGTCAGATAATCCATAAGTGTTAACCATAAGTCAAGCAATAGTACCACGTTTAATATCAACAACACAGTCCAAGCACTGGCAAATAAACAGGAACTAAAGCACTGGCAAATAAACAGGAACTAAAGCACTGGCAAATAAACAGGAACTAAAGCACTGGCAAATAAACAGGAACTAAAGCACTGGGAAATAAACAGGAACTAAAGCAATGGGAAACTGAGGCACGTAAATATAAAAAAGGTCAAAAGAAGATCCGAGAAACGACCACGAACGATATATGTGTCGATTATTTGCAGGTGAGTTTCAAGACTTGATCGAGCTGGAGAGAAGACAGGAAGTGAAAGAACAACAACAAAAATGTGCTGTGTCTCAAATCGTGCCCTTCTCTAAGTGCACTGCTTCACAGTACACTGTAGGACAGTGCACTTACTTGCGCAGTGCTCAAATGTTGACAGTGTAGTACTGTCTCAAATCAAACTCTGCTGCTACACACTTACAGGAAATGACTCGACAGCTTCTTCTTCTACTACCTTTTAACACTGATCAGCCAGTCGTTGAAAGTTATTAAGTTGTGTTTCATTGTGTAACTGTTGTTGTTGTGTTGTTTTGTGGTAAAATTAGTGTTTTCTCGAGACATTTACGTCAGTATCTGCTCAGAAAATGCGTCGTCAGTGACATAGCTTCAGTTTAGCTTCAGTTAAGTTTCAGTTTAGCTTCATTTTAGCTTCAGTTTAGTGTCAGTTTAGCTTCAGTTTAGCTTCAGTTTAGTGTCAGTTTAGCTTCAGTTTAGCTTCAATTTAGCATCAGTTTAGTTTCAGTTTAGCGTCAGTTTAGCTTCAGTATAGCGTCAGTTTAGCTTCAGTTTAGCGTCAGTTTAGCTTCAGTTTAGCGTCAGTTTAGCTCCAGTTTAGCGTCAGTTTAGTTTCAGTTTAGCTTCAGTTTAGCTTCAGTTTAGCTTCAGTTTAGCGTCAGTTTAGCTTCAGTTTAGCTTCAGTTAAGCGTCAGTTTAGCTCCAGTTTAGCTTCAGTTTAGCTTCAGTTTAGCTTCAGTTTAGCTTCATCTACGTCACTAAGATGGTGGACGTTGAGGGTGGAAAGTGTCCAATTGATCCACACTCAATGTTCTTGCCAACTGAGTGCTCATAGTGCACTACATTTTCGCACACTGCTCATGCGGACGCGCTTGTATACTCAAAATATTTAGTGTAATATTAAGTGTGTTAAGTGATTTGGGACACACCGCTAAAGTGAAACATAACGTTCATTTTGTCCTTGTTTTGTAAGTATTTTTCATCTTTTTCTTTGTCCCTTCTTGCTTTGGGCCCCTCACAATAATGTGGCCCCATAGCATACTTATTGATGGTAAGTGCGACAATATTGTCTACATTATGTGAATTTCTATTTAACAGTGTTGAAGCTTGACAGGCTGTTGTTTGTAATCTGGAATAAAAAAGATGCAGTAAAATGAATTCTATGATGGACGTGTCATGGTGTAGCTTCATGCTAAGATCGACAGTTGAGTTCTGTAGATTTTTAATTTATTTGTCTTCAGGTTTATGATGCAGGTTAATTATGAACGAAAACGAAATTTAAAATGTATAAATCACAAGGTTATACACTTTTGAATTTGACACTGCATGTGAGTAACATCCCTCTCAACAACCCTCTCAGTAACGTTGACGTGTACAGCTCCCGTAATGCTTTGCCGCCCAGCCAACCGCTCACACTTTTTTACACAGAATTTAAATACGGTATTGTCGCGACAACTCAGTCGTCTTTAAATACAGTGTGTAGAAAGGCATCATGGGAGTTCATTGATTGGTTGGCACCATAAGTACATAACTTATTTAAACATGTAGTAACGTGTGCAAATAAAAAATCAGAGAAGCAGCGAGAACTTAGAAGGTCGACCACGATATGGCTAAAGATCACTGGGTATAGTTTGGCTCGTGTTTCATATTTTGGCTGCTTTAAGTTTAAAAGCAGATTCATTTTGAATTAATCATCATAATCGTGATTCAAACCACCCCACGGCTGCCACACCCTGTTTCGATCCCGTCGACGTATGTGTCGTAAATCTCCGCAGATACTACAGTATCTCTGTCGACAGCTTTGCTATCAACCGAAGTGAGACTTCGACATGTCTGCTCCGACAATCCTTCCAACTTTGTTTTTCCTCGATCTATCCGGACGACACCGACATGTTCCAGTCGATCCCCCCTCGCCGTGGTCACCCATCAACCACATAACTCGCTGCTCTCTGGCCGATCATTGACAGCAATAAACGCGACACACCCAGCGCTACCATGGTCAAAAGGTTAAGCCATAAAAATACTCCATTTGAAAAACGCACCCCCCCACTCCTAGGTAGTAAAGGAGGCCAAAGCCTCCGACTCTCCCGATTGGCTTAGGACGGGGAGTGATGTCATCGTGGAGGAGGGTCAGTCTCTAAGTAATAAAACAATATCACGATAAGCCTCTTCGACGCCTTAAGAACTGCAGGAGACGGACGACAGCCAGTGAGTGAGTCGGTCGACGAGGAAGAAGATCCCGGGAATATAATCGACGCCCAAGACCCAACGATTGACCGAGAATGGCGTCCTTCGGACTGGAGCTGGCCGGCGTGACCCTGTCCATGCTGGGGTGGTTGCTGAGCGTGGTGAGCTGCGCGCTGCCCATGTGGAGGGTGTCGGCGTTCATCGGCGCCAACATCGTGACGGCGCAGGTCTACTGGGAGGGTCTGTGGATGAGCTGCGTGGTCCAGAGCACGGGCCAGATGCAGTGCAAGGTCTACGACTCCATGCTGGCGCTGCCTCAGGACCTGCAGGCCGCCCGGGCGCTGACCGTGGTCACCGTCATCGTGGGCATGATCGCCCTCTTCATCTCCCTGGTGGGCGCCAAGTGCACCAACTGCATCGAGGAGGAGTCGGTGAAGGCCCGGGTGATGGTGGCGTCGGGCGTGGCGTTCATCGTGGCGTCGGTGGCGCAGCTGGTCCCCGTGTCCTGGTCGGCGAACACCATCGTGCTGGAGTTCTACAGTCCCATCATCCCCAGCGGGCAGAAGATGGAGATCGGCGCGGCGCTGTACCTGGGCTGGGCGGCCGCCGCCCTCCTGATGGTAGGGGGCGCCATCCTGTGCTGCAGCTGCCCGCCGCGAGAAGAGAAACCGCTGCGCTACACCGTCAACCCTCAGAGTCGAGTGGCGTACTCCGCCGCCCCCCCGAGGTCCACGGCCCAGAGCTCCTACAACAGGAGGGACTACGTCTGAACCTGCGGGACTGTTTTTTGTAAATACTTTTGATACTCTGGACTTCTTTGTGCAGTAATTTCATATATTGTTTACGAATGTTTTTTCTCTAAACTGAACTGAAACGATAATCACACGTAATTTTTTGTTTATTGAGGAGTAAACATGACCGAGTACAGTTTAGTAGAAAAACTTTATGTAAAAAAACTATTTATTTTTGTACAAATCCAGGATGATCTGGACGTAGAACACGGAGAGTTTTGTGTTGACATTTACGACCGCGGTTCGGTGTGCGACAGTTTTTGTAATGATTAGACACGGATGGAAAACTTTACACCGCAACAACAAATGGAGCTCCAAGGTCGAGGAAATGACCTCCGATTGATTACGATCTTGACGAAATTGAAAAACATTTTTACTTCTTAGTTCTTGAAAATGCGCTTGTCGTGCACTTTTATACTCAAAATGTAACAGTTGTGTGAAGCTTAATGAAATGTGTGTTAAATTATTCTTGTAAATGAATGTTAAATAACTTTAAATGTTTATGGGTGTATTTGACGAGCTATATTTTTATTTTTATGAAAAGTTTGGGATGTTTGTTGTATAATAAACATTTGTCCTAAGAAAACACATGTATTTTTATTTGTCTTTGAATTATACGAGGAAACACAAAAACAAAACCACTTGTTCCTGATTTGCATAGTCAAAGCGGTGTATTGTGGAAGCAGCTGCTTCACTTTGTTCCGTCTCTACACCATATAATAAGTGACCTATTTGTACACAACAAACTAGTATTTTACAGCACAAGCACTGAAGGCCTTCTATAGACACGACTGCGTTCAAATGGTAACGATATTAATGCACAGTAATGGATCCACAGATACACAAGACACACAATGAATCTTTTAAAAATGGATTTTAAAAACATTGTTTTATTCAAAAGATGTTGACACAAAGGTGTATAAAAGTAACTAGTCTTGATAGCAAGTCGTTTAAATAGTTTAAATTCTAGTGCAGATTTAAACAGTTTTTTTTTAAAATAAAACTTGTTTGTTGCAGGACAGCATTACAAACTTTTAATGATATTTCAAAAATAGAAAAGACCAAATTTCCCAACATAATGATTAAAATAATAATAAAACAATATGCCTTATTTTAATTAGTTACAACTCTATGTACTCTCATGATTCTTCTGATTCAAATTCAAAGGAAAGTTTAAAGATTTCGTTTAATTTCATTGTATAACAATTCATTTTTATTATTTTATTTTATTTTAATATGTTCTGTAGAAAAAAAAAGCATTTCATAAAATGTACAAAAAGAAATGGAAGAAAAGAGGATAAAAATATATTTTACAAAACGGATCTTAAACAAGTTTTATGTACAGTTGAACGTAATAAAGTTGTTTGATAGTCTGCACATTGTCCTGGTCTGGAAAACTTTCGTTTTTATATTATAAAGTGATATTAACTACTTATAAAACAATACAATACTTGTAATTTTGTGAATTTAAGCACAACAAGAGTACTTGTGAATTATTATTATTATTACTAATAGTAATAATAATAACAATAAACATTCAAAAATGGTTAAGGAAACAAACATTTTAAAGTAAATCAAAGATGTAAACACAGGGAAAAGTTGATTTTACAGATGAATACACAGCCATTGATAAACGGAGAATCATGATGTGTTCCCTGGTATCGTTAGCGTGCTACATGCTACATCATTGATAACGCCTTAGTGATGCTAACAACTTGCTAACGGTGAGTAGCAAGGAGCTAGCATCACATAAGGTCGAATATTTCAAGTCTTAAGCGAATCATTTGATGTTTAATATAAGTAAATATAAGTAAGAATACGACACAAGTAAGGAGCTGATATTGTTTTTAAAGATTTTAGCAAATATGCTACCTTGCTAAAGCTATACCAACAAACACACAAGTTTGATCAATACAGAGAATTCAAGTGAATATTATCTTGATGTAATTGAATGTATGTATTTACAAATCGGGGCCAAAAGAGTGAAGAAATAAAATAAATGCCATTAAATTAGCAACTAAAAGAACAACTGAAAGTAAATAATAAACATGGTTAGTTTAATAGTTTCACTTACACGATAGCAATGGGGCAGAACTTGAGTCATGTAATAATGTATTTTACAGGTTTTTGAGGCCACTTTTAAAGATATTATTGTACATTGTTTTATTTTATAGCACATGCTAACAGTAGCAACACCTTGTAACTATCATATTCAATTAAAATCCTTCGAATAATCGTTGGTATATTTAAGTCCGCAAGCTCTTGTTTGTCTGATCGTGTCTCACAAGAACGTTTTGGAAACACAACATGTGTCGAACACACACACACACACACACACACACACACACACACACACACACACCCCCACACACACACACACACACAGAGAGTGATCATTAAGATGTTGTGACACAAACGCCGGAGATGAAGATGTTGTTTCTGCCTCCAGGTGTGTGGATTATTCCTCCTGCCGTGAGAACTCGGGGGTTCCTCGCCCTAAAACACGACCCCTTGTTTTGAACAAAAACCATCCAAAACTCAATGTTGTCGCTCCAGGTGTTTGCACAGTGATGCGTATAGAACCGATACCGAGAGGATCACGGTGTCTGTATGCTGAAGGTGAAAATGTTTTCTTTCTTATTTGCTCTTGGTGCAGTTACACCGGTTTCCTGCAGACCTTTTACCAGAAGCCGAGCCTGGAACAGGAAGACGCGACGGGTTTAGGATCAGCAAATAAATGAAATGATCCTTACAACTCACACTCTAGCCTCCGATTTACTTTAAAAAAAAGACAAAAAAAAAAGGTAAAACATTGTTTAAAACTGCATTTAATACAAATTAACGTCTTAAAAACTTTTATTTCAATGTCCTTCCGGGTCATGTTCAGCTGAAACTTGCTAAAAACCTTTATTAAAGGTCTTTATTTATCAATAAAGTCTTCAATCTTCAATAATCTCTTTATCTTGAGCAATGAAAATCAATGTAAATGTGTTACACATGTCACTGTTCAAGCTATTCATCTGTTAACGTCACAGAAGACACTTGTCAGGGGTCTAAAGTTAGTGGGAAGTCAAAAATGGTGGACAGAGGAGGAAGAATTTTAGCCATTTATCCAACGTGGAAGTAGGTAAAAAGTAAAAAGATTACAAGACTGTTACAAAAACTCAAAAAAGGGGAATTTCATTCAAGTTTCCTGCTGTAAGTTCTGGGCTCTGATTGGTTCACGCAACCATCAAGTATTTTGCTAGAAAAACCTTGAAACTATTATCCTACCTTCACAAATTTGTAGCTTTCTTCGCTTCCGTACCGTGGCTTGTTACACGCAGCGATTGAAACCTAAGCAGAACCAAACCCTAGAGTTTGCTTTTATTTTTCCACAGTTCTGCCACTATTTATCTTCTCAAGAGGACGACATTGTGTCGACAACAACAGCAGCTGTTCTTGAACGCAGCATTGTGATGCTAATGTGTTAGCAGTTAGCCTGAAGCTAAGAACATGCATCGTAGAATCATCTCTGAACACCTGTGCAGCTGTTGTTGTGTTGATGGGTTTGTGTTGACAGTTGACAAGCACACACACACACACACACACACACAGACACACACACAAACACACATGCATAAACACACACACACATGCTAACACACACACAAACACACAGACACACACACTCACACACGTACACACGCACACACACACGCATAAACACACACACGCTCAAACACACACAAACACACAAACACACAGACACACACACTCACACACGTACACACACACGCACACTCACACAAACTCACACACACACAAACACACACTCACACTCACATGCACACACACACAAACACACACACAGACACACACACATACACTAACACACGCATACACACACAAACACACAGACACACACACAAACACACACACTAACACACACGCACACACACTAACACACAAACACACACACACAAACACACACACACGCGCACACACACACAAACACACACTCACACTCACATGCACACACACACAAACACACAGACACACACACACACATACACTAACACACGCATACACACACAAACACACAGACACACACACAAACACACACACTAACACACACGCACACACACACACGCACACACACACTAACACACAAACACACACACACAAACACACACACACGCGCACACACACAAACACACACTAACACACACACAAACACACACACACTGACACACATGCACACACACACTCACAAACACACTCACAAACACACACACGCACACACACACACACACTCACAAACACACTCACAAACACACACGCACACACACACACACACTCACAAACACACTCACAAACACACACACACAAACACACGCACACACACACTCACACACACACAATCACTCACAAACACACTCACAAACACACACACACAAACACACGCACACACACACACACAATCACTCACAAACACACGCACTCTTTCCATCCCATCCCTCCTGCCTCCAGCTCTCCTCCTCCCAACAGGTGGTTGTGTGTTCGACGCCTCTTTGTGTCTTCATCAGGCGACGCCTCTTCACACACCTGACATATAAAGGATCCGTTTCCTTGGCAGCGGCTCAGAGCAACATCACGGTCTCACAGCAGCAGCAGCAGCTCCTTCAGACTACAGAGAGCCACCATGTCCATGGGTCTGGAGCTGGTGGGCATCTGCCTCGGGGTCATCGGGTTCATCCTCGCCATCGTGACCTGCGCGCTGCCCATGTGGAGGGTGTCGGCCTTCATCGGCGCCAACATCATCACGGCCCAGTCCATCTGGGAGGGTCTCTGGATGAACTGCGTGCACCAGAGCACGGGCCAGATGCAGTGCAAGGTCTACGACTCCATGCTGGCGCTGGCCCGGGAGCTGCAGGCCTCGCGGGCCATGATGATCATCGCCATCATCCTGGGCGTGCTGGGGGTCCTGATCGGCGTCGTGGGCGCCAAGTGCACCAACTGCATCGAGGACGCCCCAACTAAAGCCAAGGTCATGATCATCTCCGGGATCTTCTTCCTCCTGGCGGGGCTGCTGGTGCTCATCCCCGTGTCCTGGACGGCCAGCGTCATCGTCCAGAACTTCTACAACCCGGTGGTGGTGTCGGGTCAGCGGCGGGAGATGGGCGCGGCGCTCTACCTGGGCTGGGCGGCGGCGGCGCTGCTGCTGATCGGCGGCGCCCTGCTGTGCAGCAGCTGCCCGCCCAAGGAGAAGCGCTACAAGCCGCCCAGGATGGCCTACTCGGCGCCGCGCAGCACCGGCACCGGCGCCTACGACCGGAAAGATTACGTCTGAAACCGTGCGAAGCTGAATGTTTGCGTGTGTGACCGTCGAGGGGCGAAGAACCTTCTCAGAGACTCCGACATGAAGCCATTTTTTGTTTTCTTAGTCTAGAGTGTGTCGTGGTGTCGTGTTCTGCAGAAACCTTCGGTTGAAACCAAGAGGAGGAAGAGCCAGTTCTCGTTTTACATGGATTTGAATGTGTGATTGTTGTGTGCGCGGGTGTGTGTGTGTGAGTGTGGGGGCGTGTGTGTGGGGGTGTGTGTGTGTGTGAGTGTGTGTGTGTGTGTGTGTGAGTATGTGTGTGTGTGAGTGTGAGTGTGTGTGAGTGTGGGGGTGTGTGTGTGGGGGTGTGTGTGTGTGTGAGTGTGTGTGTGTGTGTGTGTGAGTATGTGTGTGTGTGAGTGTGAGTGTGTGTGAGTGTGGGGGTGTGTGTGTGGGTGTGTGTGTGTGTGTGAGTGTGTGTGAGTGTGTGAGTGTGTGTGAGTGTGTGAGTGTGTGTGAGTGTGTGTGTGTGTGTGTGTGAGTGTGTGTGAGTGTGGGGGTGTGTGTGGGGGGGTGTGTTTGTGTGAGTGTGTGTGTGTGGGTGTGTGTGGGGGTGTGTGTGGGGGTGTGTGTGAGTGTGTGTGTGAGTGTGTGTGAGTGTGTGTGTGTGTGTGTGTGTGTGTGTGTGTGTGTGGTGTGTGAGTGTGTGTGAGTGTGTGTGAGTGTGTGTGTGTGTGTGTGTGTGTGTGTGTGTGTGTGTGGTGTGTGAGTGTGTGTGAGTGTGTGTGTGTGTGTGTGTGTGTGTGTGTGTGTGTGTGTGTGTGTGTGTGGTGTGTGAGTGTGTGTGAGTGTGTGTGAGTGTGTGTGTGTGTGTGTGTGTGTGTGTGTGTGTGTGTGTGTGTGTGTGTGTGTGTGTCATATTTGCTTAAGAGAGTTTCAGCCGAGACTGAAACTGAAGCTCTGACCGCAGAAGAGCCTGAGGAAGCAACACTATCCTCCCGTCAGTCCAACTGTTGTTGTAACTTTGTTGTAACATTTCAAGACGGTGTGTGTGTTTGTGTTGTGTTTGTTGAATTGTATTTAGGCCTTCTTTTTTTTTTTGTACATACACAAGCATCTTTCGTGTGTTGACTCGGTGACTTTGGTGCGACGCCCGAGGGCAGCGACGGTTGAAGGATGTTTGACTCCGAAGCACCAGGATGTTGATCGTGTAAATAGTTCTTATAAAGTTGTTTTTCTGACGTTGAAACATGAAATAAAGTGACTTTTTTCAAAATAAGATTTTATTTTGTGGTGTTTTTTTTCGATTGGTCTCGATGAATCGGCGGGTCTTTGTTCCGTCGCACCTGCCTCAGGTGTGGCAGGTGCTGCTGGTCACATGACCTGACGCTTGTGTCAACAAACACACACGAACACAGTTGAACCGAAACACAAACGTCAGGCTGTGTTTACTTGATGATTAAATGAAGTACAGTTGAGAGAGAGGAACTCACCTGAATTACTTTAGAATCAATGGAGGCCACGCCCACTTACACAGGTGAGTCCAGCAACAAATACTCAATTAATCCTTTATATTTTACCTTTTCTTTCTTCTTAAGTTCTATCTTTTTTAAAATGTAGTCCTGCAATTTTCATACGGATGGACGTTCTTTTTTTAAAAATGTTTACCACCAAGTTTCAATCCACCAAGTTAGTTACCATAAACTACTACTACACTAAAAGTTCTATATCAAAATTAGTTTTTTATACTTGTAAAAGTATGTTTATTTCGTTAGACCGACATTATATTTTGATTTTATAATGTTAATTTTTTTTTTTAATCATGTAGAAGTATCCATCCCATAAATATTTAAATATAAGGGGTGTATATTGTCAAGAGTGTGTTGATACGTATCACGATACAACGATACGATATATCGTGATACTGTAGATACAAGGATATATGTGGAGTATTGTGGAGTACTTGACTCTGGTGTTGTGATAGTGTACTAACAAGTATATATGTGTAGTATTGTCCAGTACTTGACTCTGGTGTTGTGATCGTGTAGTAACAAGTACATATGTGTAGTATTGTCCAGTACTTGACTCTGGTGTTGTGATAGTATAGTAACAAGTATATATGTGTAGTATTGTCCAGTACTTGACTCTGGTGTTGTGATAGTATAGTAACAAGTATATATGTGTAGTATTGTCCAGTACTTGACTCTGGTGTTGTGATAGTGTAGTAACAAGTATATATGTGTAGTATTGTCCAGTACTTGACTCTGGTGTTGTAGTATTTACAGACCACATGACTCTTGACGAAGTCGTAACTGCTTTCATTTGTTTTCAAACCAAAATATGTCCAAACATCAGCTTTAAAAGCTGCTGGACTCACTGTATCCTCTCGTCCTCAGTCATCGTCAGGATCTCATTGTTCCTTTAGCTGTGGAGGTTGTAATGACTGATGCCCTCTAGAGGCCGGAAGATTAATTGCAACACAAACAAGTGCTGTGAATATTTGTTAATTGTAAATAAAATACATTAATATTTCATTTTAATACATAAGTTATTGGAATATTATGAACCATATAATAACTACGATGCCAATAAAATATGAGTTAAAAGCAAAAAAGTAAAAGTTGGAACAGTACTGTTTAATATCCATACTCTAGCATTAAAAAAAGATATTGTGATATTGAAGTATTTCTATATTTTTTTTTATCTCACTGGTACAATTCTAGTACAATTGTTACAATATTCGTGATCAGTTGACCAAAATATCTGCTTTTGTTTGTTTTGAAACCAAAATATGTCCAAACATCAGCTTTAAAAGCTGTTGGACTCACTGTATCCGCTCATCCTCAGTCATCTCTGTATCCTCTCGGTCTTAGTCATCACTGTATCCTCTCATCCTCAGCCATCACTGTATCCTCTCGGTCTTAGTCATCACTGTATCCTCTCATCCTCAGTCACCACTGTATCCTCTCACCCTCAGTCATCACTGTATCCTCTCACCCTCAGTCATCTCTGTATCCTCTTGGTCTTAGTCATCACTGTATCCTCTCATCCTCAGTCATCACTGTATCCTCTCACCCTCAGCCATCACTGTATCCTCTCGGTCTTAGTCATCACTGTATCCTCTCATCCTCAGTCATCACTTTATCCTCTCACCCTCAGTCATCTCTGTATCCTCTCGGTCTTAGTCATCACTGTATCCTCTCATCCTCAGTCATCACTGTATCCTCTCGGTCTTAGTCACCACTGTATCCTCTCACCCTCAGTCACCACTGTATCCTCTCGGTCTTAGTCACCACTGTATCCTCTCGTCCTCAGTCACCACTGTATCCTCTCACCCTCAGTCATCACTGTATCCTCTCACCCTCAGTCATCACTGTATCCTCTCGGTCTTAGTCATCACTGTATCCTCTCATCCTCAGTCATCACTGTATCCTCTCACCCTCAGTCATCACTGTATCCTCTCGGTCTTAGTCATCACTATATCATCTCGTCCTCAGTCATCACTGTATCCTCTCGGTCTTAGTCATCACTATATCATCTCATCCTCAGTCACCACTGTATCCTCTCGGTCTTAGTCACCACTGTATCCTCTCACCCTCAGTCATCACTGTATCCTCTCACCCTCAGTCATCACTGTATCCTCTCACCCTCAGTCATCACTGTATCCTCTCGGTCTTAGTCATCACTATATCATCTCGTCCTCAGTCACCACTGTATCCTCTCGGTCTTAGTCATCACTGTATCCTCTCACCCTCAGTCATCACTGTATCCTCTCACCCTCAGTCATCACTGTATCCTCTCGGTCTTAGTCATCACTATATCCTCTCGTCCTCAGTCATCACTATATCATCTCGTCCTCAGTCATCACTGTATCCTCTCACCCTCAGTCATCACTGTATCCTCTCGGTCTTAGTCATCACTATATCATCTCGTCCTCAGTCATCACTATATCATCTCGTCCTCAGTCATCACTGTATCCTCTCACCCTCAGTCATCACTATATCCTCTCACCCTCAGTCATCACTGTATCCTCTCACCCTCAGTCACCACTGTATCCTCTCGGTCTTAGTCATCACTGTATCCTCTCACCCTCAGTCATCACTATATCCTCTCACCCTCAGTCATCACTGTATCCTCTCGGTCTTAGTCATCACTGTATCCTCTCATCCTCAGTCATCACTGTATCCTCTCGGTCTTAGTCATCACTGTATCCTCTCACCCTCAGTCATCTCTGTATCCTCTCGGTCTTAGTCATCACTGTATCCTCTCACCCTCAGTCATCACTGTATCCTCTCACCCTCAGTCATCACTGTATCCTCTCGTCCTCAGTCATCTCTGTATCCTCTCGGTCTTAGTCATCACTGTATCCTCTCACCCTCAGTCATCACTGTATCCTCTCACCCTCAGTCATCACTGTATCCTCTCGTCCTCAGTCATCTCTGTATCCTCTCGGTCTTAGTCATCACTGTATCCTCTCACCCTCAGTCATCACTGTATCCTCTCACCCTCAGTCATCACTGTATCCTCTCACCCTCAGTCATCTCTGTATCCTCTCGGTCTTAGTCATCACTGTATCCTCTCACCCTCAGTCATCACTGTATCCTCTCACCCTCAGTCATCACTGTATCCTCTCACCCTCAGTCATCTCTGTATCCTCTCGGTCTTAGTCATCACTGTATCCTCTCACCCTCAGTCATCTCTGTATCCTCTCGGTCTTAGTCATCACTGTATCCTCTCACCCTCAGTCATCACTGTATCCTCTCACCCTCAGTCATCACTGTATCCTCTCACCCTCAGTCATCTCTGTATCCTCTCGGTCTTAGTCATCACTGTATCCTCTCACCCTCAGTCATCACTGTATCCTCTCACCCTCAGTCATCACTGTATCCTCTCACCCTCAGTCATCTCTGTATCCTCTCGGTCTTAGTCATCACTGTATCCTCTCACCCTCAGTCATCACTGTATCCTCTCACCCTCAGTCATCACTGTATCCTCTCACCCTCAGTCATCACTGTATCCTCTCACCCTCAGTCATCACTGTATCCTCTCACCCTCAGTCATCACTGTATCCTCTCACCCTCAGTCATCACTGTATCCTCTCGGTCTTAGTCATCACTGTATCCTCTCACCCTCAGTCATCACTGTATCCTCTCATCCTCAGTCATCACTGTATCCTCTCACCCTCAGTCATCACTGTATCCTCTCACCCTCAGTCATCACTGTATCCTCTCACCCTCAGTCATCTCCGGGATCTCGATGGATTTTATTTTTTTTAATTTAAATTAAGAAATGCTGTGAAAATGTGCATTTTAATTAAACATTTAAAATCGAATTATTTTTTATTACACACTTAATTGAAATATAAACACTAAATAAACATTTGATAAGAAAGACAAAGAAAATTATATTTTAAATGAATAAAGTCAATACAGAGCTCTTGAATACCATTGTTTGAACAGAAACATCGACATAAGGCGCTATATAAATAGAGATTATTATTATTATTATTATTATATTAATGTATCAATATTTTCATACACCATTAATACATGTTGTTAGAACTAAACTTATTGAAAGTAAGTAAAATGCATTTTTGTCATTTATATGTTATTCAAATCATAATAGTGTTAATAAAACATTTGAGTTCAGTTGAAAATACATTCATATTAATTACATTTTTCTCTTTCAGTCCTTTGTTTAAGAAAGAAAGATTCTACAGGATTTATCTTTAAAGTTATAAAGATTTCTGTTCATCAATAATGTTTTATTTAAGTTTCATAGTCTTGGATTTTTCTTCTACCTAAAATATATTTATAAAAAGATAAACAAGTTCCTAGTTGTGATTATATTTTTGCACATTTAGGTCATTAAAGACAAATAGTTTCTTAAATAATTTATCAACAAGAGTTGAGATAAAAACCTTTTACTCGAAAGAGGAAAAGAGACATTTTAAAATGATCTAGTATTCGAACAATAAAGTAAAACCACACGAATGAATCAGTATTTTCGATGAAAAACTTCCATAATGAGTCGTAACGAGTTGTGTTTCGCTGACTAATCATATCACGACCTTCAATGTCACCCTTCAAGTCACATTTTTCTTGTCTTATCTGTTAAAACAAACAATTCTTTATCAGTCCTGCTTCCTTCCATCCACACTCCATCTACACACACACACACACACACACACACACACACACACACACACACACACACACACACACACATGTAGAACACACTTTGATTTCAGAAATTCCACACAATAATCAGTGAAGAATCTTTTTATTTTATTTTAAACATATTAGCCGATGCTAGTCTTTGTTAACAGGAGTCAAAATGTTGCGTATTCGCCTTTTGTATTTGCGTTGTTTTTGTTATCCGAGAACTCCGGTTTCCTCCCAGAAACAAACGTCACAAGTCAAGAGGTGAGGCCTTCTGTCCAGGGTGTCGCTCGTCTCTCACCCCGACTAGCTGGGATAGGCTCCAGTCTTCAGTAGAGAATCGTGGATAAGTTCAAGTTTGTTCCTTTGTCGTGTAATTTTCACACGTAATAACGATGATACGACCAGAACAGTGACTACTTTAAGAGATAGATTCAGTCAGATTCACCATCAGAGGCTCCTCCGTGATTGACAGGTTGTCCTTCAAGATTGTTGCGTCACAGAAGCAGATTTTTGTCACAAAAACACGCCGATGACGAGACGTCAAAGTCCAACAGATAGAGGAGAAGAATGATTGATGACGCAGGTTATCAGTCGTTTTCTAACCTCGTTATGTAAAGAAAAACACTCGGACAGACGAGTCGTTACGATCATACGTGTTACGTATACATACGTGTTACGTATACATACGTGTTACGTATACATGCGGTTTCTACTACTGACCAGGATCGTTGAAGAAGCATCTTGTGAGGAGTGTTGGGAGGAAGCCCCCGGGCAGACGCAGATGTCTCGCCTGCAGTTCACACAAAACTCTGCAGCCAGAATTCTGAGCTGCTCTAGTAGAAGAACTCACATTTCTCCTTCAAACTCTTCACTGGCTGCCAGTTTCTTTCAGGATCATTTTAAAATTCTGGTTCTTACTTTCAGATCTATTCATGGTCAGACCTTCCATCACTGATCTGATCCAGACTTACACCCCAGCTCGGGCTCTGAGGTCTGTGGATCAGAATCTACTGATGGTTCCTGAACTTCAGGACCAGAGGAGAGAAATTTATTATTATTATTATTATTAATAATAATAATAATAATAATAATAATAATTATTATTATTATTATTATTAGTAGTAGTAGTATTATAATAACAACAATAGTCATCATAATATTAATATTAATATATATTAATATTAATATTATAAACAATAATAATAATTATTATTATTATTTGTAGTAGTAGTAGTTGTAGTATTATAAAAAACAACAATAATAATAATAACAATAATTATAATTATGATAATTATAATAATAACAATAATTATAATATAATGATAATAATAATAATAATAGTAATAATAATTATTAGAAGTAGTAGTACTAGTCGTATTAAAAAAACAACAATAATAATAATAATAATAATAATAATAATAATAATAATAATAATTATAATAATAATAATAATAATAATAATAATAGTAATAATAATAATAATTATTAGAAGTAGTAGTAGTAGTAAGGTAAGGTAAGGTAAAACTTTATTGATCCCTCAGGAGGTCTCCTTCGGGAAATTGTTTTTTACCAATAGCCAGCAATTTTATGCAATATTAGTTGTAGTAGTAGTCATATTAAAAAAAAAACAATAATAATAATAATAATAATAATTATAATAATATAATAATAATACATCTGTTATACACAAGATAAGATAAGATAATGCATCATTTATTGTCATTTACTCACGTGGGACAAATAAAGTCAAGTATTTATGAATGAATGTTGAAACGTTGTCTTCACAAATGAAACACAAGAGACTTGTCGTCGTTAGTTTGTGTCGTGTGTAACCAGTGAACTCTCTCTCAGGCACAGAGAGTTCGACGCATCATTAAGCAGCTGATAACAGCTGATGTCAGGAACTTGTTGGGCAGGAAAGTCGTGTTTCGTGGAAGGAAACAAAGAGAAGATTCTTGATGAAGCTTCAAGAACATCTGAGTTCATCTCAGTTCTCAGCTGCTGTTCATGATGTGACGGTTGTTTGTGTGTTAATGTTTGTGTGTCAATGTTTGTGCGTCAACGTTTGTGTGTCGGAGTCACTGAAGCTACTTTTCTTCTCAGATTCTCTTGATACCAACGTGAACGTTTACTTGGTCACAATGAATGGTTGAGAACTTCTCAGATCTTCTGAGTAAATATTAACTTTTCTGGCCCAAAGCAACGTCACTGCTGCTCGACTGAAGAGGTCAAAGGGGAAAAAAACACACAGTTGTCGAGTGTACAAATATTTTTTTAAAGTTCTGAAGGAAGTTTGAAGTAGAAAAGGCAGAGGAGAAGTTTGTAAAGTAACCAAACTCTAAGTTAAATATGAAACTGAGCTCTCGTCCTTCATCTTGTTTCCTGCCACGTTCGTCCTGTTTGCCCAGAGGCATTGTTGCATGCCGTCGCCATGGCGACGACTCACAGTTGCATCCCAGCAGAAGCAGCGTCTCTCATGGCGATGAATGTCAGGACGAGTCCGAGTCTGTCGTAATGGTTTGTTTTCGCAACGATCAGCGTAACAAGAATCTACGTGTTGGATTGAACTGGAAAATCTCTTTTAATTCTTATAGTAAAAGTTGTTTATGTGAGACTACTTGTTTTTATACTTTAACATGAATGAGTAAACATGATCAAAAACGTTTACATGTATATAATCATATATTTCAATACACAGTATTCATCAATAGTTTTTTTTAATTATTATATTTGTTTATTCTCAGATACACGGGTGATGCAATGAAAACGTTAAAATCGTTACCATGTCGCCATCTTTTGGTTGCAATATAATAACACAGTGACGTCACCAGAAATACTCAAACAAAATACAAAACGTATCATTCTTTTTTTTAATTAAATAACGCAGTATTGTAGCTAAACATTTTTATTATTTTTAAAGACGTTGAAAATATAAACGACTATTATGCCTATATTTAAGCGTATTATAATCATAAATCATTTATAATAATTTATCAAATTTAACAAAAGCGTCTTGCCGGTTTTTTGTTTGTATAATTGTGTATTTATTATGATACACTTTTCATACAATTTTTAATTGAAAACGTTTCTTCGTGAGTCGCTGCGTGTTGACGTCATCACGCCTGCGTCATGACGCAGCATCAGCTGTTGAGTGACAGCCGCAAACTCCTGTATCGAGACCATCCTTGATGCCGCTCCTCGTCCTCCAGTCCCCGCTGCGGATGTTGCCATGAGCGCCTTGTGTCACCTCATCCGGAGAGGACTGCTGAGCAGCCGGTCTACGTGTCTATCCTTCCCCGGTGTGTCGCATCACTGCGCGGCTCCGCTGGTCCGAACCCTGAGCTCGTCCAGGTACCGCTGCTAGCTTCCGTGCTAACTGATGCGGCTAGCTTCCGTGCCAACTGATGCTGCTAGCTAACAATGCTAACTGATGCTGCTAGCTAACCCGGCTAACTGATGCCCTCTGACTGCCTGGCGATCTGCTGGAGCGATAAGATAGTTTTATCTCGTATATATTCAATTATCTGATACAACTAGTCGTTTTAAAACAAATATAGTCTTTTTTTTTGTTCTCTTACGTGTCGGTTTTGAGGTTTTTCCAAATGACATTCAGACGAGTGTTAGCAATATGTAGCTAATCTGATGATCTGACTCTGAATATTGAATATTTTAATCCAACATCCGAGCAAATGTTGGATTTGAATCTGTTTAATATCTTTAAATAACGATGAATTACGAAGTAAAGTTGACTGAACACGTGTGAAGAAGCTTGTTACGCAATAATAGCTGTTATAATACATACACAGTCAGTTAATATTAAATATTTGTTCATAATAATTGCTTTAAACTTAAATAATGAAACGTTTTGAGCAATAATAAATATAACATGTACATGTATATTATTATGAAATAAACTGAATGTAGTAGTTAGAATTCTATTAGATAATATAAATGATCCGACGTTTCTTATGGCAGATAAACTGGTTTAAAGGTTTGGTATAATTTAATAATGATGAATTCCATGTCTTTTTTACTTATTTTGGAATAGATTTTCAATGCAATACAATATCAGTATAAAAGTTAAGTTTGTTCACAATTGAAGTTGCACTTTGTTCCCAACATGGAGGAAAATATTTACAATCCAAATATTAGAAAACCTAAAGTAAATTGCTAAAAGGATGATATACTTTACAGTAAATGTGTGTTAATAAAATACAATGTTTTTAGAAGATTCAACATTTAAAATGAGCCATTATTGTGCAACAACCTTCTTATTGATAATAATAAATTTGTTACATTTTTCATATCATTGAATAACGATGAACTACATGTTTTTCATGTGCACAATAATATCTGTAAATAAACTTCATTATTTAGTTACTGCGTTTAATTTAAACTTCATACAAAAAATACTTTGTTTTCTTTTACAAATCCTTTTGTTTCTAATAAAACCTCCACAATCTTTTATCTTCCATCAAACAGCTACAATAACAGTTGTTTTTACGATTTAACAGAAAGAAATTATGAATAATATACTATAATTATTTTAATATTTGACATCTTATTTAGTATTTAGTTACTGCATTTAATTTAAACTTCATACATTTTTACCAAAAATTGAGAGAAAATTCCATAATCCAAACTTTATTGTTAAAAGAATGATAGAATATTAGTAAATATGACCCTGGTCTGGAAAAGCGCTATACAAAAAAAAATTACTTACTTACTTAATAAAATGCTATATTTGAATCTTCAATGTTTAATATGATGTAATGTATTTTAATTATTGATGTCAAGTTCTTGCTCACCATTATATTACATTAGTTAAGTAAGTAAGTAAGTAAGTAATATTTATTTATATAGCGCTTTTCGAGACCAGGGTCACAAAGCGCTTCAAAACAATATTCAAAAAAGTACATACTTTAAAGATCAAGATAATACTGAGAACAACACAGGAGTTCGAGAAATTCAAGGAAAAGCCTGAACAAATAAAAACGTCTTAAGATGTTTCTTAAAGGAGTCAGTAGATCATCAAGAGCAAAGAGAGAGAAGATCGTTCCAAAGCTTAGGAGCAACAGCCTGAAAAGATTTCTCTCCTCTGGTCCTGAGCCGTGTGCGTGGAACCATAAGTAGATTCTGATCCACAGACCTCAGAGCCCGAGCTGGGGTGTAAGTCTGGATCAGATCACTGATGGAAGGTCTGACCATGAATAGATCTGAAAGTAAGAACCAGAATTTTAAAGTTGATCCTGAAAGAAACTGGAAGCCAGTGAAGAGTTTTAAGGATCAGAGAAATGTGAGTTCTTCTACTAGAGCGGCTCAGAATTCTCGCTGCAGAGTTTAGTATGAACTGCAGACGAGACACATCCTTCTTGTTAAGACATGAAAACAAACTGTTACAATAGTCCAGACGAGAAGAAACAAACGCATGGATTATAAGATCCAGATCATGTTCCCACAACATTTTCCTAAGTTTAGAGATTTTTCTCAGTTGAAGGAAACAGTTTCTGGTCAGTTTTCTACAGTGTTGAACAAGAGACATGTCTTTATCAAATACAACACCCAGGTTTCTCAGGCTCAGTTTGACAGACTGACCTAAGTCACTCAAGTACTGACTCAACCCTGGAACCTTATCATCAGGAGCAATCACCAGAGTTTCAGTTTTGTCCACATTTAGCTGTAAAGAGTTTTTACTCAGCCATTGTTGTAAAAACAACAAAAAAATACTAACCTGATACAATTATTTGCACAAACTCGACACGATACGTTAAATTACCTTCAAAGAAAAACATTATACACGAGCTGACATTTTCTCTCGCACAACTTTTGTAAATGGAAAAAGTGATTCAAAGTCTTTGTTTAATGTTAAAAAACCCATAATATTGTCTTTGTCCTTCAGCCCGGTGAATCTGACGTACGATGTGTTCGACGGGAAGGGAGAGAAGACGCCGCTGGTCTTCCTTCACGGCCTCTTCGGCAGCAAATCCAACTTCCACTCCATCGCCAAGTCGCTGGTGCAGCGCACAGGCAGGAAGGTAAAGCAGCCGTGAAGATAACACCATGTCTTTGACTTCTTCAGGTCTTCGAAGTCCTTCTTCGCTCCAAGTGTCCTCACTGTCCCTTGTCCAGTTAGGTGCTGACAGTAGACGCCCGTAACCATGGCAACAGCCCCCACAGCCCCGAGCTCACCTACGAGGAGATGGCGGGCGACTTGAAGCACCTGCTGGCTCAGCTGCACATCGACAGGTGTGTTCTGATCGGACACAGCATGGGCGGGAAGACGGCCATGACCACCGCCCTATCACAGGTGAGGGTCCGCGCGCGTCACCGTGGCAACGGCGTCACCTCTGCGGAGGTCGTCGTGTTTGATCCTGTTTTCCCTCCAAATATCAGTGACGTCAGAATATCGAATGGTTTAAACTTAACATTTCAAATATTGAATTCTTTTATTGAAATTATTTTAAAGCATATTATTTAAATCAATAGTTTCCTTAATAAAAGGTTACATTTGTTTTTATTAAAAACTTGAATTAAATCATTTGTACATTGAAACACTGAATTAATTGTTTAAAATAATTTAATAAAAAAATTCTCTACTTTCAAAATGAATTTAAAAAAATCATATATTGTTTATAAATACGTTTATAAATGTTTTTCTAAATTCAATATTTTTATTTCGTAGCCTTTTCAAGTCAATATAAAAAGAGAACTACGTTAGTCACGTGATGGGCTTCGCGTCACATGATTGGCCGAAAGTACGATGGAGTCTGTGATCTATTGCTATGGTCTGGTGACTATTATACCAACATTTTTATATTGAATTTAAAAGGCTACGAATAATACATATTTAAATATCAAACTCTATAGAAAAAACACATTTTTAATATTTAAAACAGTTTAAAAAAATGTTTTAAAATGAAAACTGTGTGACAATGATATTTTTCTATAGTGTATTTATCTTGTGTTCAGTTTAAATCTCTATTTACTTAAGGATTGTGTGTTTGTTGTCGCCTCTCATCTCCTTGTGCAGCCGCAGCTGGTGGAGCGTCTGGTGGTCGTAGACATCAGTCCTGCTCAGACCACGACCAGAACCAACTTCCGCTCCTACATCCAGGCCATGCAGGACGTGAAGATCTCAACAGACCTGCCGCGTTCCACGGCTCGCAGGATGGCTGAAGATCAGCTGCGCGGACTGGTCAAGGTCAGGACCCGTGACTCGTGACTCATGACTCGTGACTCATGACTCGTGACTCGTGACTCGTGACTCGTGACTCGTGACTCGTGACTCGTGACTCGTGACTCGTGACTCGTTCTCGTGACTCGTTCTCCTGACTCGTGACTCGTGACTCGTGACTCGTGACTCGTGACTCGTGACTCGTTCTCGTGACGCGTGACTCGTTCTCGTGACTCGTTCTCGTGACTCGTTCTCGTGACTCGTTCTCGTGACTCGTTCTCGTGACTCGCTCTCGTGACTCTTGACTCGTTCTCGTGACTCTTGACTCGTTCTCGTGACTCGCTCTCGTGACTCGCTCTCGTGACTCGCTCTCGTGACTCGCTCTCGTGACTCGCTCTCGTGACTCGTGACTCGTGACTCGCTCTCGTGACTCGCTCTCGTGACTCGTGACTCGTGACTCGCTCTCGTGACTCGCTCTCGTGACTCGTGACTCGTGACTCGTGACTCGCTCTCGTGACTCGCTCTCGTGACTCGCTCTCGTGACTCGTTCTCGTGACTCGCTCTCGTGACTCGTTCTCGTGACTCTTGACTCGCTCTCGTGACTCGCTCTCGTGACTCGCTCTCGTGACTCGCTCTCGTGACTCGCTCTCGTGACTCGCTCTCGTGACTCGCTCTCGTGACTCGCTCTCGTGACTCGCTCTCGTGACTCGTGACTCGTGACTCGCTCTCGTGACTCGCTCTCGTGACTCGTGACTCGTGACTCGTGACTCGTGACTCGCTCTCGTGACTCGCTCTCGTGACTCGTGACTCGTGACTCGTGACTCGCTCTCGTGACTCGCTCTCGTGACTCGCTCTCGTGACTCGCTCTCGTGACTCGTGACTCGTTCTCGTGACTCGCTCCGGCTCAAACCTTGACTCTGGTCCTCAGGAGCACTCGGTGAGACAGTTCCTTCTGACCAACCTGGTGGAGCTGAACGGTCACTACTCATGGAGGGTCAACCTGGAGGCCATCTCGGCTCATCTGGAAAACATCATGAGTTTCCCCAACTTTCACTCCACCTTCGACGGACCCACGCTGTTCCTGGGCGGCGCCAGCTCTGCCTACATCAGGTGAGACCTGGAACCATGAGGCTCACGATGAATCGTTTTAATGCTCAAATGTTGGAACTTCTTCAAGCATTGAATTATTTTTCATTTCAAAGGTTGATGTTTCTTTTTTTAAATATACGTATAAAAACAATGAATGTTATCAAAATGAAGGATTTTTTAGACACAGACTATGAATGAAAAGAACAATAGAAAATATATTTTAGAATAATGGGAATTTAAATGTCAAACTAAATGTGCCAAACATTATTTATTAAAAAAAATTAAATAAAAAGCTTTTAAATGTATTTGAAAAAAAAATCCTTTCAATAACATTGAATTAAAAGAAATTCCAAAAAAGTATTAAATATTAAATATTAAATATTAAAAAAACAAAAATTAAATTCTATAAAAGAAACCGGGATGTTTTGCCGCATATTTAATTAAAATAAAACAAAGAAAAAAGGTTTAAACACAACTTGTAAAAGTACTTTGAGGTTAGAGACGCGACAAAGTTGAATAAAAATAACGGATGAATAAAATGTAATTCTGGTGTTTGTTGTGATAACAGTCAGTCTCAAGAAATCACAATGAATATCAATATATTATTGATTAGACATGAGTTGACTCAGGTTTATTTACATGGTTATATATCGAGCTTTAATTGATAATAAAGATTTAAATAAGTACATCAACAGGGAACATTAAAACAAATATTTAAATAAATATTTATGTGTGTAGGAGAAAATGTTAATAAGGATTAATGTGTCAATAATCAAATGAATTAAACTATTTTTTTATACAACAATTAATCAACGTGTGAAAGTTTTAGTTTCTTAAATAAATGATTAAATGAGCAGAAAGTCAAATCAAACAAATGAAGGACGAGAATGTTGTAAAAATAATGAACTACAAATATGGAAGTCAAATAAAAATAGAAGTTTTAAACATTTAAAGAGTTAAATTCTAACATGAAATATAATAATCTTCCTTCAGCTCCGATGATTATCCGGAGATCGAGCGCTTGTTCCCGAACGCAGACATCCAGTACATCCCAGACGCCAGTCACTGGATCCACGCGGACAAACCTCTAGATTTCATCAGCTCCGTCAGCTCCTTCCTGCAGTCCTAGCTAGCTGGGATCTCCTCTGAACTCTGGCGGGACACACGGGGCTCGGCGTCGGACCGAACTCCCTCTTTTTCCAGCGTAGTGTAGATTATCTCCGGTCCTGGCCAAGGTCGCGCCGCTGAAGGAGGCGAAGGTCGTTCCATTCTCAGCAGGTGAGGCGTCGACTCGGTCGTGAACCAGCGTCTCGTCCTCGTGGCTTAGTTTGATTGACAGCAGCAGCGACTTACTAATCCAAAGAGTCACACTTGTCTTCGTGCTGAAGAACAATCGTGCGGTGAAAAAAAAAAAAAGGGATTGAAACGTTTAAATGTGTTCCTGAGATTATTGTTTCTTCCACCGAGCAGCAATGTTGACGGACTCCTGCAGGGGGCGCTGCAGCTTGGTTAGCGAGTGTTAGCTTAAATCTGTGTTAGCGTCGTGAAGGTTAAGATGGAACAAACACTTTAAGTTTTTTCAAATGTTCAAAGTTAATTCTGGAAATGTTTTAAATGTGTCTTTAGTCAAAAAACTATTAAATGAAAACAGTGGAAAATAAACATAAAATTGATCTAAAACGCATTTTGTAAATTGAAAAACGTTTTGATTCAATAATTAATTAATTAATTAATTACCCAAAAAAAGAAAAGTTTAAGGTTCAAATCTTTCTTAAGGAAGTTAGTAACAAATGTATGAAGCCGAAAAATAACAATTTACAGAAAATAAAAACACTTTAAAGGGAAATATTCTCTTTCAAAAGATGTTTTCAGCAACAGGCGCCAATAAATGGATCGATGAACATTCCTCTTCTTTAAATGTGTCAAATATTCAAATAACTAAAGTATATTATTCATAACTTCTTTCTGTTAAATCAGAAAAACAGCGGTTATTGTAACTGTTTGATGAAGATAAAAGAAAGTGTAGGTTTTATAAGAAACACAAGTTTGTAAAAGAAAAGAAAGTTTCTCGCGTCGACTCGACTCGCTGCTGTTTCTATTAAGAACCAGCTTTGAATGAACTTCTGTTTCCTGAGTTCCTCTGCTGAGTTCCTCAGGTTACGTCTGCTCTTCTCCTCCTCCTCCTCTCCTCCTCCTCCTCTCCTCTCCTCCCTACTCCTCCTCTTCTTCCTCATGTTCTCCTCTTCCTCCTTTTCTCCTCCCTCCTCCTCTTATTCCTCATCTTCTCCTTCTTCCTCCAACTCTCCTCCCTCCTCCTCTTCTCCTTCTTCCTCCTTTTCTCTTCCTCTTCCTCCTCTTCTCCTCCTCTCCCTCTCTCCTCCCCTTCTCCCCTCCTCCTCTTCTTCCTCTTCTCCTTGTTCCTCTTTTTCTCTTCCTCCTCTTCTCCTCCTCTCCCTCTCTCCTCCCCTTCTCCCCTCCTCCCTCTCTCTCCTCTTCTTCTTCTCTTCTCCTCACTTTATCTCTCCTCTTCTCCTCTCTCCTCCCTCCTCTTCTCCTTCTCTATCCTCTTCCTCCTCTCCTCCCTCCTCTTCTCCTTATCTTCCCTCCTTCTTTTTTCTCCGCCCCTCTCTCCTCTTCCTCCTCTCCTTTTTTTCTCTCCTCCTCTCCTCTCCTCCTCTCCTCCTCTCTCCTCCTCTTGTTGTTTGGTGACGTGGTGGTCCTGGTTTATAAGCCACTATATGCTGCATCGATGTATCTACTCCTTCTCTTATCTAGTGAAACTGCCATGAAGGTGTTAGTTGGTGCCTCAGTCCGGACCTCCTCCTCCAGGGCCCGGCAGCTGGGTTGCCGGTTCTGATGGTCACATGATGTTTACCCTCTCTGCGCTCGATGTTTGTTGGTGTGTGTGTGTGTGTGTGTGTGTGTGTCGCTGCCGCACACGTGAACAGATTGTTGAGTAACTCTCTGAATGTGTGAGGAAGTTGTTGTTGAAACGTTCAAGTGGGTCTCGAGTGCATGTCTGTGGTTCTGTTGCCATGGAGACGCTGTTTCAAATGGGAAAGTGTATCTTTGCATTTAAACTATTATTAACGTTGTTGAAATGATATTATACATTAAACATATCTAAACAAAAGCTTCACTGTCTGAAAATTACTGATCTATTATTGGTATATTTATCATTTCACTTTTTAAATCCATCCTTTTTATCACGTTTATCAAACCGTCAGGTTTTTGTTTTTAAACCACTCACCTGTTGACCATCCAGGTGTTTTAGGATTGTGGTCAGATTTATCTGAAACCTCGCTGGTTAAACTGCGCATGCTCGAGTGCTCGACATGGAAACCTGTGTTCCAGCCAGCAGAGGGCGCTGTTGTGTCGCATCTAAAACCCTGATCCTCACTATTGTGTTCAAAGTGTTGAACGAATAGAATAATGTTTTAAATGAGATGTTTCTTGTTTCATATGGTTTTGTTGTTTAAGCACAAACGTGTGTAACTTTCTATGTTTGTCCCTCTGCTGTTGCCGTAGTCTTCAGGTGTGTTGATGTTACGAGCAGGTGTTGTTGTTGTTGTTACTTCAGTGTGTTTCTTTACCACTGTTACACTGAGTTGAGACGCAGATACATTTATTATTATTTAATCCACAATATTGTACTTGACATGTATTTATTTCAACAACTATATGTCAAGTAAACAACATAATCCGGATGATCTCAGGTGGAAAATTGTGCAACAGAAAATAATAATAATAATAGTAATAATAATCTTGGCCTTGTTCCAGGATTTTTTATTTATTACATTCTGTTCCAACAACAGTTTAGTAACATGTCGACTGAAGGAATTTAAATTCCTGCGACTTCTGTCAAATTTGTAACTAGTCTTGACCAGGGGTTTAAGATTTTTAAAAATGATGCACTTAAACATCGCAATTATATCGATATTACATCCTCCGCAGAAACAATACAATCCTGCGAGATTCCCGAGACTGAGGACGAGAGGATACAGTGACTCAAGCAGCTTTTAAAGCTGATGTTTGGACATATTTTGAAATGAAATGAAAGTAGTTACGACTTTGTCAAGAGTCATGTGGTCTGTAAATACTACAACACCAGAGTCAAGTACTGGACAATACTACACATATATACTTGTTACTACACTATCACAACACCAGAGTCAAGTACTGGACAATACTACACATATATACTTGTTACTACACTATCACAACACCAGAGTCAAATACTGGACAATACTACACATATATACTTGTTACTACACTATCACAACACCAGAGTCAAGTACTGGACAATACTACACATAAATACTTGTTACTACACTATCACAACACCAGAGTCAAGTACTGGACAATACTACACATAAATACTTGTTACTACACTATCACAACACCAGAGTCAAGTACTGGACAATACTACACATATATACTTGTTACTACACTATCACAACACCAGAGTCAAGTACTGGACAATACTAAACATATATACTTGTTACTACACTATCACAACACCAGAGTCAAGTACTGGACAATACTACACATATATACTTGTTACTACACTATCACAACACCAGAGTCAAGTACTGGACAATACTACACATATAAACTTGTTACTACACGATCACAACACCAGAGTCAAGTACTCGACTATACTACACATATATACTTGTTACTACACTATCACAACACTAGAGTCAAGTACTGGACAATACTACACATATATACTTGTTACTACACTATCACAACACCAGAGTCAAGTACTGGACAATACTACACATATATACTTGTTACTACACTTTCACAACACCAGAGTCAAGTACTGGACAATACTACACATATATACTTGTTACTACACTATCACAACACCAGAGTCAAGTACTGGACAATACTACACATATATACTTGTTACTACACTATCACAACACCAGAGTCAAGTACTGGACAATACTACACATATATACTTGTTACTACACTATCACAACACCAGAGTCAAGTACTGGACAATACTACACATGTCCATGTTACTACAGTATCACTACTGTAAATATCGTAGTATTGTGATACATTTTGAAGATCAAACGTTTGTTCGGCGGCGAAAACACGACTCGGCAGAACTTCCCGTAACTTATAAAACTTTATTTACAAAGCAGCTGTGCACGTTACAAACATTGATCATAGTTGAAGGTCCCGGAAACACCATGGAAACACTTATCATGTTAAATACGTCAGAACAGGTGAGACAGGTGTGTATCTCTGGTGATGACATCATGTTAAATACATCAGAACAGGTGAGACAGGTGTGCATCTCTGGCGATGACATCATCTTAAATACATCAGAACAGGTGAGCATCTCTGGCGATGACATCATCAGTCCAGACACACGGCGTGGAAACCGTCGTCTTCCTTCGGCGACTGTTGCTCCGCCGGGCGACTGTTCTTGTTGCGCCGCAGTTTTCCCATCCAGTTGCGCGGCAGCGTGCCGGAGGTGGGCGGAGCTCGGGGCGCCGGGGCGGGCGAGGCGGCGAGTTTGGGGACGTAGATGTGGGCGGGGCTGACGGCGGCGGGCTGGCTGGGCGGCAGCGGGAAGTTGTTGGGTCTCTGGATGGGAGCCTTGTTGGTCCTCCTGAGGAGACCCATGCGAGACGGCTTCTTCTGAGCCTCCTCCGCCTGTTGCTGAGTCTTCAGCTGCTGACTGATGATGAACTGGAGGTCCTCCTGACACACACACATGGACGAGTGAGACACACAACACTTGACACACACATGTAGGAGTGAGATACACAACACTTGACACACACACATGCAGGAGTGAGATACACAACACTTGACACACACACATGCAGGAGTGAGATACACAACACTAGACACACACATGCAGGAGTGAGATACACAACACTAGACACACACACATGCAGGAGTGAGATACACAACACTAGACACACACACATGCAGGAGTGAGATACACAACACTAGACACACACACATGCAGGAGTGAGATACACAACACTAGACACACGCATGCAGGAGTGAGATACACAACACTAGACACACACATGCAGGAGTGAGATACACAACACTAGACACACACATGCAGGAGTGAAATACACAACACTTGACACACACACATGCAGGAGTGAGATACACAACACTAGACACACACATGCAGGAGTGAGATACACAACACTTGACACACACACATGCAGGAGTGAGATACACAACACTAGACACACACATGCAGGAGTGAGATACACAACACTAGACACACACACATGCAGGAGTGAGATACACAACACTAGACACACACACATGCAGGAGTGAGATACACAACACTAGACACACACACATGCAGGAGTGAGATACACAACACTAGACACACACATGCAGGAGTGAGATACACAACACTTGACACACACACATGCAGGAGTGAGATACACAACACTTGACACACACACATGCAGGAGTGAGATACACAACACTAGACACACACATGCAGGAGTGAGATACACAACACTTGACACACACACATGCAGGAGTGAGATACACAACACTATACACACACACATGCAGGAGTGAGATACACAACACTAGACACACACATTATTTTGTAAGTTTCATCTGATCTTATTTTGAAAGTTTCATCTGATCTTATTTTGAAATAATCATCTGATCTTATTTTGAAAGACTCATCCGATCTTATTTGAAAGATTCATCCGATCTTATTTTGAAAGTTTCATCCGATCTTATTTTGAAATAATCATCTGATCTTATTTTGTAAGTTTCATACGATCTTATTTTGAAAGTATCATCCGGTCTTATTTTGAAAGACTCATCTGACCTAATTTTGAAAGACTCATCTGACCTAATTTTGAAAGATTGACCTTATTATTAAAGCTGAATAATAATAAACAAACAATGAAGGTAATTAACATGTCGAGTCGATCTATAAATACTTCAGTCTCTGATCTACTCGAGGGCGTGTCATGTGGCCTCGAGGTTAGGGGGGCGTGGCAGGATGGGGGCGTGGCAGGATGGGGCGTGGCAGGACGGGGGCGTGGCAGGACGGGGGCGTGGCAGGACGGGTGTGTGTGGCCTGCGGCCTCCTGCCGCCCTGAGAGTCGCCTCGTTCTGAGCGACAGAAATATTTCTCTGGAAACGCCTTCGATGTTGAATCAGAAACACTTTGATCCTCAGAGACGAACATATTATGAGCAGAAGTTAATGAAGGACTTTTTGATTGATTAATATTTTATTATTATTTTACATATATTGTGATGATATTTTATTGTAATTTATTCATCTTTTTTTAAATTTTATTCTGAACTTTGATTTTCCTTTCATTGAATTAATTAAATATTCCTACTTTAATGCTATTTTAGTTTATAGTAACACATTTTGATCAATTAATTCTGTGCTTTTATTACATTCATTCAATTGTAATCAATTTAATTGATTCATTTTATATTCACTATTTAATGTCTCATATTATATATTATTTGTATTCATGTAATTTTAATTATTTTATTCTGTACTTTTATCTTAATTATTTTATTTTCCTTTAATTAAATTAATCTATTTATTTTATATTCCAACTTTAATGTAATTGTATTTTATTCTGTACTTTCATTCATTTTATTTGATTATTCTTTTGATGACGTTCATATTGTTATCATATATTATTATTTTACATCTATAGTGACATGATGGTTCTGGTTCTGATCCGGTCCAGTACCTTCCAGGCCTCCAGCTCCAGCGACAGCTCCAGACGCTTCTGTGCAGCTTCTAGCAGCTGATTGTTGAGCATCATCAGCTCAGTCTTGCTCCGCAGAAGCTCCGCCTCCATCGCCTGCTTCCTGCTCACACACTGGTGTCAGACCCGTGACCTCTGACCCCCGACCCCCCGACCCCTGACACTCACTTCTCGATGGCCTCGTCTCGGTCCCTCAGCGCCTGCTGCAGGATCTCGCTGTCCTCGGACTTCCTGCCGTGATGAGATCCCTGGAGGAGAAGAAACGCTTGAGACGCTCCAGCTTTTTAAACACGAGTTACAGGTCCATGAACACGTGAGTCGGTACCAGAACATGTGAGTCGGTACCAGAACATGTGAGTCGGTACCAGAACATGTGAGTCGGTACCAGAACATGTGAGTCGGTACCAGAACATGTGAGTCGATACCAGAACATGTGAGTCGGTACCAGAACATGTGAGTCGGTACCAGAACATGTGGGTCGGTACCAGAACATGTGAGTTGGTACCAGAACATGTGAGTCGGTACCAGAACATGTGAGTCGGTATCAGAACATGTGAGTCGGTACCAGAACATGTGGGTCGGTACCAGAACATGTGAGTTGGTACCAGAACATGTGAGTCGGTACCAGAACATGTGAGTCGGTACCAGAACATGTGAGTCGGTATCAGAACATGTGAGTCGGTATCAGAACATGTGAGTCGGTATCAGAACATGTGAGTCGGTACCAGAACATGTGAGTCGGTACCAGAACATGTGAGTCGGTACCAGAACATGTGAGTCGGTATCAGAACATGTGAGTCGGTACCAGAACACGTGGGTCGGTACCAGAACACGTGAGTCGGTACTAACTCACATGTTCTGGTACCGACTCACATGTTTGTGTTCTGGTAGCAACTACTGTGTTTGTGTTTGTGTTCTGGTACCGACTCACATGTTTGAGTTCTGGTACCAACTACCGTGTTTGTGTTCTGGTACCGACTCACATGTTTCTGTTTGAGTTCTGGTACCAACTCACATGTTCTGGTACCAACTCAGATGTTTCTGTTTGAGTTCTGGTACCAACTCACATGTCCTGGTACCAACTCACATGTTCTGGTACCGACTCACATGTTCTGGTACCGACTCACATGTTCAGAACACAAACACGTGAGTTGGTACCAGAACACATGAGCTGGTACCAGAACACACGAGTTGGTACCAGAACACACAAGTTGGTACCAGAAGACATGAGTCGGTACCAGAACACATGAGTTGGTACCAGAACACACAAGCTGGTACCAGAACACATGAGTCGGTACCAGAACACACGAGCTGGTACCAGAACACATGAGTCGGTACCAGAACACATGAGCTGGTACCAGAACACACAAGCTGGTACCAGAACACATGAGTCGGTACCAGAACACATGAGTCGGTACCAGAACACATGAGCTGGTACCAGAACACACGAGCTGGTACCAGAACACATGAGTCGGTACCAGAACACATGAGTCGGTACCAGAACACATGAGCTGGTACCAGAACACACAAGCTGGTACCAGAACACATGAGTCGGTACCAGAACACATGAGTCGGTACCAGAACACATGAGCTGGTACCAGAACACACGAGCTGGTACCAGAACACATGAGTCGGTACCAGAACACATGAGTCGGTACCAGAACACATGAGCTGGTACCAGAACACACAAGCTGGTACCAGAACACATGAGTCGGTACCAGAACACATGAGTCGGTACCAGAACACATGAGCTGGTACCAGAACACACGAGCTGGTACCAGAACACATGAGTCGGTACCAGAACACACGAGCTGGTACCAGAACACATGAGTCGGTACCAGAACACATGAGTCGGTACCAGAACACATGAGCTGGTACCAGAACACACGAGCTGGTACCAGAACACATGAGTCGGTACCAGAACACACGAGCTGGTACCAGAACACATGAGTCGGTACCAGAACACATGAGTCGGTACCAGAACACATGAGCTGGTACCAGAACACACGAGCTGGTACCAGAACACATGAGTCGGTACCAGAACACACGAGCTGGTACCAGAACACCAGACACTCAGGATCACACTACAGAAGAACATTCCAGGGCGAGGCACCTGCTGGGTGTGACTAACTGCCATCTGTCGCGCCGCCATCTTCAGCTGCACCAGAGACGTGTCCAGCTGGTTCTCGCCCTGATCCGAGGAGCTGAAGTCCAGCTCGGTCAGAGGCAGCAGCAGCCGCAGGATGGACTGGACCTCCTCGGTCACCTGAGGACACAACGACACACACTTGAGAACAAAACCTAAGAGTGATTTCACTTTTAAAATGTCAAGATTTCAAAGTATAATGTTAGCTTAACATGTTTGTTAGCGTAGTTATGCTAACGCTAACGATAGCGTAGCTAGGCTAGCGTTAGCCTATGCTATTTCAACCTGAAACAAGCTTAAACATCTAAAACAACTAAATGTTGTGTTTTAGTTTATTTCAAGAAGATCAAGTTTATTTTAGGAGACAAAGTTATTTCTTTGTTTAATCTTTTTAACGCTAGCATAGCTATACTGACATTAGCTGTTATGCTAGCTACGCTATCGCTAGCATAGCTATGCTAACGTTAGCTTCAACCTGAAACAAGCTTAAACGTCTAAAACAACTTCATGTTGGGTTTAAGTTTCTGTCAAAAAGATCAAGTTCATTTTAAGAGATTTAAGTTATTTCTTCGTTTAATCTTTTTAACGTTAGCATAGCTATACTGACATTAGCTGTTATGCTAGCTACGCTATCGCTAGCATAGCTATGCTAACGTTAGCCTCAACCTGAAACAAGTTTAAACGTCTAAAACAACTTAATGTTGTGTTTTAGTTTCTTTCAAGAAGATCAAGTTTATTTTAAGTTATTTAAGTTATTTCTTCATTTAATCTTTTTAACTTCCATCAAGTGGTCTGGTGGTGCGTTCAAGGTGCGTCGGAAATTCACAACCGTCTCCATGAATGTTTGAAATATCTTTTTTTATATATATATATATTTGTTACTATTGATGGTATTAATCAGAATCATTTTCCTTCAAAGAAAGCACAAGTTAAAAGTTTTAAAATAACCTAAAAGAAAACATACGTGATCTTGATGGTCAATATTCCTACGCACTTGAATGTGACGCCGTTATTATTGTTATGATAGTGACGTCAGATCAGAGGAACAGTAACAAACAAAAATAGGTATTTTTTAAACAAACATACAAAAAAACAGCAATATTATGAAATAGATTTTAAAAAAAAGCTTAGACAAAAAAAAATTTTAGAATAAAAGAATATTTACTTGAAAGTGTAAATACTTTTGGAAAACAAATGTGTCATTTTGAATTAAATTCAGGAAACGCAACTTAAAATGAATCTCAAAATGTTTTATGGTTCTTGAAATAAACCCTAAAGGTTGTTAACAGGGACGTATTGACACTTTTTTGTCCTAAAACACCAAAATACTGATAGAATTTGTTAAAATAAATATGAATGTTACTCTCAAAGTAAAATTAAAGGACATATTGTTGTATTATCAACACCAAAATACTCATCATTCTTAGCAAATATTACATTCAGACCGAAAATACTTCAAATATTTACCCTTAATTTATATTTTTAACCATCATGTTAGTTTGTTACAGAATCAATGTGTCTGTCTTTAGTTAGAAATATATAAATAATAATAAATATAAATCATCAAATAATAAATCAATGGAAATATTTGTTGAAGCATAAAAACATCTGTAAATAATCACAACATAAAAGGTAAGTAAAAGTAATTCATAAACACATCTTTTCATGATGAAATACATGTGTGATTATGACCAGCATGTGTTTGTTGAAATAATAATAATAATAATAATAATAATAATAATAATAATAATAATAATGATGAGTAAAACCCCTGAGTTATGATTATAATCTCAGGTTCTACTTCATTTGGTGCTCCGCCCTCTAACCAGTTCGCTATTGTTGCCTCGGGGGTAAACCAATAGCGAAGCGGTTAGAGGGCGGAGCACCAAATGAAGTAGAACACATTGTTTCAGGATGAAATACACGCGTGATTATGACCAGCATGTGTTTGTTAAAATAATAATAATAATAATAATTGTAATGAACTTACCGCTTCCTTGTGTTGACTCCATCCTGGTCCTTCTCGTCGCTCCTGCAGTTTGTCCACCTGAGCCTTGAGTTTGATGCTCCGGCGACGAGAAAGTTCCACTTCTCTGCGAACTTCCTTCAGCTGGAAGACAATATCATGGAATATATCAAACACACACATGACGACAACATCACGTGACGTTACACAACAGAGTCAACAGAAACTGCTGACGTCAGAGGAAAAAACACTTGTACATGAACTTTAACTTTTAAATACCAAATATATCTTGTACTTAATATATCTCTGTACATGTTCGTCACTGGATTCAACTCTGACTTCAAGTGTTCAGTCATGTTGTGGAACCGGTTTGTGTATTTCTGACTCACAAACACAAGTTTTAATACACACTGGTGACACACAAGTTCAGGACGTTCATGATAATATTGGTTTGTTCGCACGTTGGAATCTAAAGAATGTTCTGATAAGAACTGATGTGTGTGCGTCACGTACACAACCGTGTGCGACTGACGTTATATTTTTGATCTTTTCTTTTATTCTCGTGACAAAATCATCTGTTGGTTTTCATCTGTTGATACTTTTCATCAAGTTGCCCGGGGGCCAAATCTGAGCTGTCAATCATTTTAAAAACAAAAGTCGATTCATGTCCATGTTGGTGAACAATAATATTCAAAGATCAGCAGCGAGAATCCTGAGCCGCTCTAGTAGAAGAACTCACATTTTGTTTGAAAAGCATCTACAAATATTACTTACTTACTTACTTTCCTACTATCAGACCTACAGACCTGCAGAAGATCAAAGATCAAAGTAGAATCTTATGTTTTTATTTTGTATTTTTTTATATTAATCATCGATGACTTTAGATTTTAATGTTTAATGATTTCTGTGCTTTTTTTATATTTTATTTTGTGAGTATTTATTGACGCTCAAACAGATTTATGTGAAAGTTAAAAACTACTTGAAAAAAAAAGGGAATTAATATCTGATTAAACTGAAGTTTTATAAAATACAATGAAATAATCTTGAAGTATATTTATCTTAATTAAATACTTTATTTTTGCTTGACGGTCCCTGAAACAGTAGAAATGTGAGGAAGTTTCATTACATGTCAAAACTTCTGCAAACACTGAGATGATTCATTCACTGATACTTCGTGTTTTATTTAAAGAAATATATATTTAGTTCGTCCTCAAACCTCGACTTATTTCCTCAGGGGCCACATTATAGTGAAGTAAGGGGCCGTCAACAAATAGAAAGAATTACAAAACCTTCATAAAAAATATGTTTTTATGTCGTTGACACGTCGAAACAAAGATTAATAAGATACTATTTTAATTATCAATTAATATATATATACATATATATTTGAAGTTATTTACTACTTACTAAATATTTACACTTATATTTATATTTTTCCAATTAAATCTTTTATATTTTTTCATAATTTATTCAATTTTTTTATTTTATTTATTTTAAGAGAAAGAAGAGAAAATTTAAAATACATCATATTTATTATTTGAGGTTTTTTTAACCAATTAAATCCAAATGCATTGTTTTATTTTAAAATACAAGTAAATAAATATTATATAAATTTAAGATAAAACATTTGATATTTACGAACCAAAATAAGTTCAAGTTTATTGAGAAAATGTTATATAAAATATATAAATTTTAATAATATATTTTTTATACTTCTTCAATTTACTTTTGAGGTAATTAAATAAAGAGAAACAAAACAAATATATATGTTAAGTTTCTGTTACATATTTAAATAAATAATAACTAGTTAATTATTTAATTGTTATTAATTCTCATCAATGGTTTGAGTTCAAAAGTCCTTCAAAAACATCAAAGTCTCACCGTGTCGTTGAAGTGTCCGAGGGTCCGGCGTCGACCCAGAGGTCTCCCGCTGTTGATCAGGTCGGGGAGTCCCTGGTCCTGGAAGCTGGTCTGCAGCGAGGGGTTCTGGTCCTCGTCGGGCAGGACCACCGACTCGGGCGACTCCCCGACGCCCTCCGAGGTCACCTCGCAGGCGCTGTCCTTGCCCTCGGACTGGCAGGAGCTGCTGTCCCCGTCCATGTCCTCGTGAGAGTCCCCGAACAGAGGGTCCTCGTGCGGGTCCCCCTGCAGGATCCCGGGTCTCATGCTCTGGCTCACCCGGCGGCCCTGGAGTCTGCTCAGGGACCTGAAGACGGGGTCGCTGCTGGACAGGTGCGGCTTCATCCTCTCGTTCAGGTCCGAGAAGGTGGAGAACTCCATGATGACCCGGATCGATGTGAGCCCGAGAGCAGTCGCACCAGAACCAGACGCTCAAATGTTCCCGGACCGGTTTTTCCTGACATGACACCATGTGACGTCATCGAGGCTGAGATTCCTTCCTCTTGAGGGGGCGGAGCTTGAGAGGCTTCAGCAAACATTGTTATTTTTAGTTTAGTTTTCTTTGAGAACAAATGAACGACGAGCGTCACTTATTAGTTATGAAAGATATTTAATTATACAAGTCGTGACCTTCGATCTTTAGCAACAGTTGAATAAACATCATTAATCACAACATGTTTTTACACGACATCTTCAACGTCACTGGATCTATTTTTATTCTTATTCTATGTTAATATTTCAGTAAAGTTTATAAAAGAAAACAATTTGATGTTTTTATTCAAAAATAACATGAAAGAAAAATCACAGCGTTTATTTGTTTTTGTGTTGCAATTAAACTTCCAGCCTCTAGACGGCAGCAGTTGTTACGTCCTCCACAGCTAAAGGAAAAATGATAACTGAGGACAAGAGGATACAGTGAGTTCAGCAGCTTTTAAAGCTGATGTTTGGACATATTTTGGTTTGAAAACAAATGAAAGTAGTTACGACTTCGTCAAGAGTCATGTGGTCTGTAAATACTACAACACCAGAGTCAAGTACTGGACAATACTACACATATATACTTGTTACTACACTATCACAACACCAGAGTCAAGTACTGGACAATACTACACATATATACTTGTTACTACACTATCACAACACTAGAGTCAAGTACTGGACAATACTACACATATATACTTGTTACTACACTATCTCAACACCAGAGTCAAGTACTGGACAATACTACACGTATATACTTGTTACTACACTTTCACAACACCAGAGTCAAGTACTGGACAATACTACACATATATACTTGTTACTACACTATCACAACACCAGAGTCAAGTACTTGACAATACTACACATATATACTTGTTACTACACTATCACAACACCAGAGTCAAGTACTTGACAATACTACACATATATACTTGTTACTACACTATCTCAACACCAGAGTCAAGTACTGGACAATACTACACATATATACTTGTTACTACACTATCTCAACACCAGAGTCAAGTACTAGACAATACTACACATATATACTTGTTACTACACGATCACAACACCAGAGTCAAGTACTGGACAATACTACACATATATACTTGTTACTACACTATCTCAACACCAGAGTCAAGTACTGGACAATACTACACATATATACTTGTTACTACACTATCACAACACCAGAGTCAAGTACTGGACAATACTACACATATATACTTGTTACTACACTATCACAACACCATAGTCAAGTACTGGACAATACTACACATATATACTTGTTACTACACTATCACAACACCAGAGTCAAGTACTGGACAATACTACACATATATACTTGTTACTACACTATCACAACACCAGAGTCAAGTACTGGACAATACTACACATATATACTTGTTACTACACTATCTCAACACCAGAGTCAAGTACTGGACAATACTACACATATATACTTGTTACTACACTATCACAACACCAGAGTCAAGTACTGGACAATACTACACATATATACTTGTTACTACACTATCACAACACCAGAGTCAAGTACTGGACAATACTACACATATATACTTGTTACTACACTATCACAACACCAGAGTCAAGTACTGGACAATACTACACATATATACTTGTTACTACACTATCACAACACCATAGTCAAGTACTGGACAATACTACACATATATACTTGTTACTACACTATCACAACACCAGAGTCAAGTACTGGACAATACTACACATATATACTTGTTACTACACTATCACAACACCATAGTCAAGTACTGGACAATACTACACATATATACTTGTTACTACACTATCACAACACCAGAGTCAAGTACTGGACAATACTACACATATATACTTGTTACTACACTATCACAACACCAGAGTCAAGTACTGGACAATACTACACATATATACTTGTTACTACACGATCACAACACCAGAGTCAAGTACTGGACAATACTACACATATATACTTGTTACTACACTATCTCAACACCAGAGTCAAGTACTGGACAATACTACACATATATACTTGTTACTACACTATCACAACACCAGAGTCAAGTACTGGACAATACTACACATATATACTTGTTACTACACTATCACAACACCATAGTCAAGTACTGGACAATACTACACATATATACTTGTTACTACACTATCACAACACCAGAGTCAAGTACTGGACAATACTACACATATATACTTGTTACTACACTATCACAACACCAGAGTCAAGTACTGGACAATACTACACATATATACTTGTTACTACACTATCTCAACACCAGAGTCAAGTACTGGACAATACTACACATATATACTTGTTACTACACTATCACAACACCAGAGTCAAGTACTGGACAATACTACACATATATACTTGTTACTACACTATCACAACACCAGAGTCAAGTACTGGACAATACTACACATATATACTTGTTACTACACTATCACAACACCAGAGTCAAGTACTGGACAATACTACACATATATACTTGTTACTACACTATCACAACACCATAGTCAAGTACTGGACAATACTACACATATATACTTGTTACTACACTATCACAACACCAGAGTCAAGTACTGGACAATACTACACATATATACTTGTTACTACACTATCACAACACCATAGTCAAGTACTGGACAATACTACACATATATACTTGTTACTACACTATCACAACACCAGAGTCAAGTACTGGACAATACTACACATATATACTTGTTACTACACTATCACAACACCAGAGTCAAGTACTGGACAATACTACACATATATACTTGTTACTACACTATCACAACACCATAGTCAAGTACTGGACAATACTACACATATATACTTGTTACTACACTATCACAACACCAGAGTCAAGTACTGGACAATACTACACATATATACTTGTTACTACACTATCACAACACCAGAGTCAAGTACTGGACAATACTACACATATATACTTGTTACTACACTATCTCAACACCAGAGTCAAGTACTGGACAATACTACACATATATACTTGTTACTACACTATCACAACACCAGAGTCAAGTACTGGACAATACTACACATATATACTTGTTACTACACTATCACAACACCAGAGTCAAGTACTGGACAATACTACACATATATACTTGTTACTACACTATCACAACACCAGAGTCAAGTACTGGACAATACTACACATATATACTTGTTACTATACTATCACAACACCAGAGTCAAGTACTGGACAATACTACACATATATACTTGTTACTACACTATCACAACACCAGAGTCAAGTACTGGACAATACTACACATATATACTTGTTACTATACTATCACAACACCAGAGTCAAGTACTGGACAATACTACACATATATACTTGTTACTACACTATCACAACACCAGAGTCAAGTACTGGACAATACTACACATATATACTTGTTACTATACTATCACAACACCAGAGTCAAGTACTGGACAATACTACACATATATATTTGTTACTATACTATCATAACACCAGTTATTCAAGGATCTTCACACAGTCGTAACACGTGAGTTCAGCTCAGCAGGAAGTCGTTGTATTCATAAACGTGTTGTACTTCAAGTGTTTCCTGGTGAAGTGAAGTATCGACACGAGAACATGTTCCTGAAACTAAACATTAACTTTAAAACAAACATTTGTTCTTTAACTGAAGATCCTTTGAAGGTTTGATTCGTTAAACTTTATCAGAAGTTTATGGACAAACAAACGTCATCTTGAGATGAAAATATAAAGTTAACTTGTTTTAAACAATAACATAATAATAATAATAATAATTCATATTTTATTGTATTTTTAATTAAATAAGTCACAGTTTGTAACTAGTTTAAATATCTTTGCAATATTCCAGGTTTTTAAACTGATAAGACTTAATTTTTTTAAATAATCATTTTTGTATCAATATATTTATTTTGAAGTTTAAATATATTTAAACATATAGTTACTTAACATTTTCTACACTTAAATAGTTTAGTTTATTTTCATAATAAATATTTATTCTAAATAGTTTCAATAGTCAATGATTTTACAGTTTTAGATGATCTTAAAAACATTCAAAATCATATTTAAATCCATCAGTTTCATCATTTAATTAATCAATAAAATCCAATGATTTTTTATTTGACGTTCAATATAAATATTATCATGAATTTAAAAACTTAATCGTTATATTTAAGGATCAAAATAAAGAGTTGAAGTTAAAAAATGTGAAAAATGTTTTATTCGCTCGACTCTCCACAGGAGAGTCACATGATCACAGGTGTGTTCTTCACCTGACAGTCTTCTCCTCCTTCGTCTTCTTCTCCTTCTTCTTCTCCTCCTCCTTCTACTTCTCCTCCTTCTACAACTCCTCTTTCCTCTTCTTCTTCTTCTTCTTCTACAACTCCTCCTCCTCCTTTTTCTTCTACTTCTACAACTCCTTCTCCTCCTTCTTCTTCTTCTACTATAACTCCTTCTCCTTTTTCTTCTTCTTCTTCTATAACTCCTTCTCCTTTTTCTTCTTCTTCTTCTATAACTCCTTCTCCTCCCTATTCTTCTACAACTCCTTCTCCTTCTTCTTCTACTATAACTCCTCCTCCTCCTTATTCTTCTTCTTCTTCTACAACTCCTCCTCCTCCTTATTCTTCTTCTTCTTCTACAACTCCTCCTTCTCCTTTCCTCCTTCTACAACTCCTCCTTCTTCTTCTCCTCCTTCTACAACTCCTCCTCCTCCTCTTTCTACAACTCCTCCTCCTCCTTCTAGATCTCCTCCTCCTCCTTCTTCTTCTTCTCCTTCTCCTCCTCCTCCTTCTACAACTCCTTCTTCTCCTTCTACAACTCCTCTTTCTTCTTCCCCTCCTTCTACAACTCCTCCTTCTTCTCCTTCTACAACTCCTCCTCCTTCTTCTCCTCCTTCTACAACTCCTCCTCCTCCTTCTTCTCCTCCTTCTACAACTCCTCCTTCTTCTTCTCCTCCTTCTACAACTCCTTCTTCTTCTTCTACAACTCCTCCTTCTCCTCCTTCTTCTTCTCCTCCTTCTACAACTCCTTCTTCTTCTTCTACAACTCCTCCTTCTCCTCCTTCTTCTTCTCCTACTTCTACAACTCCTTCTTCTTCTTCTACAACTCCTCCTTCTCCTCCTTCTTCTTCTCCTCCTTCTACAACTCCTCCTCCTTCTACAACTCCTCCTTCTTCTTCTCCTCCTCCTCCTCCTCGGTGTGAGCGGACACGCACCTGAAGCTCAGGTTGTCGGAGGCGGAGTCAGGTGTGTTTCCCATCCTGGAGACGACAGGTCAGTGGAGGAACAAACAGGAGGAGCAGCAGGAGGTCACCTGGTGGTGATGCGAGCTCTGTGATTGGCCGAGCCGTCGACGGTGTCGATCCAGGAGGCGCCGCGCAGCACGAACATGGGCGGAGCTCCAGGGAAGACGCTGGACGTCCACTCCCAGGTGTTGCCCATCATGTCGAACAGTCCTGGGACAGACAAGTGTGTGTGTGACGCTGGCCTCGACCCGGGTCACCCCCCCGGGTCACCCCCCCGGGTCACCCCCCCGGTCGCCACGACAACAACAAGAATACGTGGATCTACCGAAGCTGTTCTGAGCAGGAAAGGCGTCGACAGGTGAGACGCCATGATGTCCGTCTTCTGCCGAGTCAGCGTCTGGAAACGAACCCTGAAGAAACATCTTGAGTTTCAACACTTTTTATTCACACTTTTCATTTAATCATAAGAAATGAATAAAATACACTTAAAAATAACCAGAATTATTATATTTTTGTCTTTTTATTGAATTTATTTTAAACTAGTTCAATACTTTTATTGACCTTCAAATTCATTTAAAATACTATTTTAATTCATAACTTGTCAGTTTGGTTTAGACTCGTATTAAAATGTTTTCATGAACTTAAAGGCCTTTAAATAATAACATCTTGTATAAAACAAGACGATAATAAAACATATACAGGATTTATTTGTATGCGTTTGTTATTAAAAGTATTATTTATGAATTTAAATTCACTAACAAATAATATATTTTACGATTATTATCCTTATATTTCACTATTAATAATGTTCTGTATTATTTATTATTTTAAATTATATGTTTATTTTTTTAATATTGTTGAAGGATTTCTATTAAATATTTAATTATTATTATTTTTTTTTTAAATAAACTTTCTGACGATTGAAAAACTTTTCCGAGCCTTATTTTTACCTTGTTGTCTATTTATTTTGAAGTTTAAATATATTTCAACTTATATTTATTCAACGTTTTCTCCACTTAAATCATTTTGTGTATTTTAATAATAAATATTTATCCTCGTTTCAATCAATTATTTTTTTTCCAAAATCAAATTTAAAATCCATCATTTTCATTATTTTAGTTAATTTTTTTATTTTTATTAATAAAAGTAAATATTTTTTTATTTGATGTACAATATAAATATTATTATGAATTTAAGATGTTTAAAAATATATATAATCCATGTTTATTTAAAGAGAACTTTCAAATAAATGTATATATATATAAAATGTAATTACATTTCTTCATTATAAATAGAGATTATTATTATTATTATTATTATTATTATTTCATGATTTACAGTGTTTTAAGGGACCGTCAAACTGAAAAATAAAAACAAGTAAAAGTAGACAATAATAATAATAGAAAAATAATAAATAAATAAAAAATATATAATGTATAATAATATATACATTTAATAATAATATATTTAAAGAGAACTTTTAAATGCAATTACATTTCTTCATTATTTCATGAGGGACCGTCAAACTAAAAACTAAAAACAAAGGGGAAAAAAAAGGTGCAAAGAAAAGATTTATTTAACTATTCATTTATATTATAAATATAATTAAATTATATGAAATCACTTTAATTATTTTCTAAATATCATCTCAATATTCACTGGAATTATTTTTTGGCAAAAAAGACAAAGAAAAAAAGTATTTAAGAAAGTTATATTTAGAGTTACTACAGTAATAAATACTAAATAAAATGACATTTTCTATATTTGAACGTACAAGTTGGACGAGTACACACACTAGTGAACTGACACACAAGTACACACACTCGTGAACTGACACACAAGTACACACACTAGTGAACTGACACACAAGTACACACACTAGTGAACTGACACACAAGTACACACACTAGTGAACTGACACACAAGTACACACACTAGTGAACTGACACACAAGTACACACACTAGTGAACTGACACACAAGTACACACACTCGTGAACTGACACACAAGTACACACACTAGTGAACTGACACACAAGTACACACACTAGTGAACTGACACACAAGTACACACACTAGTGAACTGACACACAAGTACACACACTAGTGAACTGACACACAAGTACACACACTAGTGAACTGACACACAAGTACACACACACTAGTGAACTGACACACAAGTACACACACTAGTGAACTGACACACAAGTACACACACTAGTGAACGGACACACAAGTACACACACTAGTGAACTGACACACAAGTACACACACTAGTGAACTGACACACAAGTACACACACTAGTGAACTGACACACAAGTACACACACTCGTGAACTGACACAAGTACACACACTAGTGAACTGACACACAAGTACACACACTAGTGAACTGACACACAAGTACACACACTAGTGAACTGACACACAAGTACACACACTAGTGAACTGACACACAAGTACACACACTCGTGAACTGACACACAAGTACACACACTAGTGAACTGACACACAAGTACACACACTAGTGAACTGACACACAAGTACACACACTAGTGAACTGACACACAAGTACACACACTAGTGAACTGACACACAAGTACACACACTAGTGAACTGACACACAAGTACACACACTAGTGAACTGACACACAAGTACACACACTCGTGAACTGACACACAAGTACACACACTAGTGAACTGACACACAAGTACACACACTAGTGAACTGACACACAAGTACACACACTAGTGAACTGACACACAAGTACACACACTAGTGAACTGACACACAAGTACACACACTAGTGAACTGACACACAAGTACACACACTAGTGAACTGACACACAAGTACACACACACTAGTGAACTGACACACAAGTACACACACTAGTGAACTGACACACAAGTACACACACTAGTGAACGGACACACAAGTACACACACTAGTGAACTGACACACAAGTACACACACTAGTGAACTGACACACAAGTACACACACTCGTGAACTGACACAAGTACACACACTAGTGAACTGACACACAAGTACACACACTAGTGAACTGACACACAAGTACACACACTAGTGAACTGACACACAAGTACACACACTAGTGAACTGACACACAAGTACACACACTCGTGAACTGACACACAAGTACACACACTAGTGAACTGACACACAAGTACACACACTAGTGAACTGACACACAAGTACACACACTAGTGAACTGACACACAAGTACACACACTAGTGAACTGACACACAAGTACACACACTAGTGAACTGACACACAAGTACACACACTAGTGAACTGACACACAAGTACACACACACTAGTGAACTGACACACAAGTACACACACTAGTGAACTGACACACAAGTACACACACTAGTGAACGGACACACAAGTACACACACTAGTGAACTGACACACAAGTACACACACTAGTGAACTGACACACAAGTACACACACTAGTGAACTGACACACAAGTACACACACTCGTGAACTGACACAAGTACACACACTAGTGAACTGACACACAAGTACACACACTAGTGAACTGACACACAAGTACACACACTAGTGAACTGACACACAAGTACACACACTAGTGAACTGACACACAAGTACACACACTCGTGAACTGACACACAAGTACACACACTAGTGAACTGACACACAAGTACACACACTAGTGAACTGACACACAAGTACACACACTAGTGAACTGACACACAAGTACACACACTCGTGAACTGACACACAAGTACACACACTAGTGAACTGACACACAAGTACACACACTAGTGAACTGACACACAAGTACACACACTCGTGAACTGACACACAAGTACACACACTAGTGAACTGACACACAAGTACACACACTAGTGAACTGACACACAAGTACACACACTAGTGAACTGACACACAAGTATACACACTAGTGAACTGACACACAAGTACACACACTAGTGAACTGACACACAAGAACACACACTCGTGAACTGACACACAAGAACACACACTCGTGAACTGACACACAAGAACACACACTCGTGAACTGACACACAAGTATACACACTAGTGAACTGACACACAAGAACACACACTAGTGAACTGACACACAAGTATACACACTAGTGAACTGACACACAAGTACACAGACTCGTGAACTGACACACAAGTACACACACTAGTGAACTGACACACAAGTATACACACTAGTGAACTGACACACAAGTACACACACTAGTGAACTGACACACAAGAACACACACTCGTGAACTGACACACAAGAACACACACTCGTGAACTGACACACAAGAACACACACTCGTGAACTGACACACAAGTATACACACTAGTGAACTGACACACAAGAACACACACTAGTGAACTGACACACAAGTATACACACTCGTGAACTGACACACAAGTATACACACTAGTGAACTGACACACAAGTACACACACTCGTGAACTGACACACAAGTACACACACTCGTGAACTGACACACAAGTACACAGACTCGTGAACTGACACACAAGAACACACACTAGTGAACTGACACACAAGTATACACACTCGTGAACTGACACACAAGTACACACACTAGTGAACTGACACACAAGTACACACACTAGTGAACTGACACACAAGTACACACACTCGTGAACTGACACACAAGTACACACACTCGTGAACTGACACACAAGTACACACACTAGTGAACTGACACACAAGTACACACACTAGTGAACTGACACACAAGTACACACACTAGTGAACTGACACACAAGTACACACACTAGTGAACTGACACACAAGTACACACACTAGTGAACTGACACACAAGTACACACACTCGTGAACTGACACACAAGTACACACACTAGTGAACTGACATACAAGTACACACACTAGTGAACTGACACACAAGTACACACACTAGAGAACTGACACACAAGTACACACCTTAGTGAACTGACACACAAGTACACACACTAGTGAACTGACACACAAGTACACACACTAGTGAACTGACACACAAGTACACACACTAGTGAACTGACACACAAGTACACACACTAGTGAACTGACACACAAGTACACACACTCGTGAACTGACACACAAGTACACACACTAGTGAACTGACACACAAGTACACACACTCGTGAACTGACACACAAGAACACACACTAGTGAACTGACACACAAGTACACACACTAGTGAACTGACACACAAGTACACACACTAGTGAACTGACACACAAGAACACACACTAGTGAACTGACACACAAGTACACACACTAGTGAACTGACACACAAGTACACACACTAGTGAACTGACACACAAGTACACACACTAGTGAACTGACACACAAGAACACACACTAGTGAACTGACCTGCCACAAGTTGCTTCTGTTGGCCTGGAACTTGTTCCCCCACGGATACACTCGACCTGCAGAACCAGAGTCAGGATCAGATAAGAGATGTTATCAGACCGAAGCAGAAGATGCAGATAAAACAGAAAGGTATAACGTACCTTGTAAGGCGCCGCGAGCCGCCCACTCCCACTCCTGCTCCGTCGGGAGCCTCTTGCCTCTCCAGCCACAGAAGGCCTGAGCGTCGTTCCAGCTCACCTGGACCACCGGGAAGTCCAGGCGCTCCAGGATCCCGGTCCCTGGACCTGCTGGCTTCACGTGCAGAGTTTAAATTGAAAAATATTTTTTAAAAAACTACTGATTAATCACACATAGAGTTTTAAGTTAAATATTTCAAAAATCCATTTTACTAATTCAACTATTTTTAATTTGAAGCTTTTTTAATTCAATATAAAACTGTTGGTATAAAAGTGTCACCAGACAAAAGCAACAGAGCCCCGAACTACTGGAGTCACTGTTATACCAACATTTTAATATTGAATTTAAAAGACTATAAATGAGAAAATAATGAATTTAGAACATTTATCTTTGACTTATTTGAATAACAATATAAAACTATGTGTAAAAAATGTAATTCAGTTTAACAATGTTTTTTTTAAATTAAATTATTAAAGAAATACAATTGAACCAAATGTTCACTAGACATTTTATAATTCGATTATTATGAAATTATAATAAAAAATAATAATTAAAAAATAAAATGTACTTATTCAACAATTTTTAATTTGTAGCTTTTTTAATTCAATATATACATTTTGGTATAATTGAGTCACCAGACAAAAGCAACAGAGCACCGAACTACTGGAGTCACTGTTATACCAACATTTTTATATTGAATTTAAAAGACTACAAATTACAAAATGTTGAATTTAGAACATTTATTTTTGACTTATTTGAATTACAATATAAAACTCTATGTGTAAAAAATGTCGTTCAATTTAAAAATATTCGCTTTTTTAAAATTCAATTATTTAAAAAAATACAATTTAACCTTAGTGTTCACTAGACATTTTATAATTCAATAATTATACAATTATAAAATTATAATACAAAATAATAATTAAAAAATAAAATGTACTAATTCAACATTTTTTAATTTGTAGCTTTTTTAATTCAATATATAAATGTTGGTAAAAAGTGTCACCAGACAAAAGCAACAGAGCACCGAGCTACTGGAGTCACTGTTATACCAACATTTTTATATTGAATTTAAAAGACTACAAATTACAAAATGTTGACTTTAGAACATTTATTTTTGACTTATTTGAACTACAATATAAAACTCTATGTGTAAAATTTTTTGTTCAGTTTAAAAATAATCGCCTTTTTAAAATTAAATTATTAAAGAAATACAATTTAACCTTAATGTGAACAAGACATTTTTAAATAATATAGATTATTAAATTATACAAAAAATATTAATTTAAAAACAGTATTTCAATATAAAAAACGTCAACATTTGAAAGGTTAAATGTATCATAATAATATTATTATAATAAATATTCTGCAGACAAGACTCACTTGTCGCCAAAACACTCTTTCGACCGGCAGCCACCAGGGGGCAGACTACAAGAACACAAAACGAAATCAATAACTTATTTTATGTTTAAAATAGTATTTTTAACTTTAATTCTAATCCAACCTCGATCCTCTGCGTCACTTTGCTCTTCAGCTCCTCGGACACGAAATCCTGGAAAACGAAACTCCAGCCGAACTTCTCAGCTTCAGTTTTGTATTTCTCTGCTCGCACGAAGTCCCTGAAGAAGAAACAAAAGTTAAAAAGTATTAACAGATTAAATTAAATTAAAGGTTGAGTGACGTCACACCTGAAGTCCGCGTTGGTCACAGGATATTTATCGATCCTAAACGGCTGCACTTGGACCTGTTTGGCTGGAGATTCTCCATCTTTGCCGTCAGCAGCGTCGGTTCCCATCGTCATGGTTCCTCCGGGAATGTTCACCATTTCACCCGCAGCTGCGAACATTTAAACATTGAATTAAAAACATTTATTTTCTTGTAAAAACCAAACTGTCTCACCTGTTAGCGACAGTAAAGACGCGACACACGTCCAGGAAATGATACAATCCGTAAATCGAACGCGTGGAAACATCTTAATGTTGCGTCAATAACAGTTAAAGTATTAAAAAAAACGAAAAATTACTTTTATTTCTTTTTTTCAAGCACGAAAACGTTGGCAAGAAAACAAGCGCTCGGTGGAAATGTGTCCGACGTGAAACCGCTGTCGCGTCAAATTGGTTCCGCCTTCCACAAATAGGTTAGGTAAGGTAGAGCTATTGATAAAATAGATAATGAAATAGATATATAGATGAAATAGATAAAAACGAACTCTCAAGAGATAAACTTTTATTACTATCGTTTTTTTTAATGCCACTTGCCGCAAAGAACGTTTATTTTACCATTTTATTTTACATACGAGTGGAGAAAACATCTCAGCAGTAGATGTTTATGATCAAAAGGCTCCAATACAAGTTGCATTAAGAAAATAATTAGATTATAAATGAAGGCTCTAAATTGAAACAATAACTCCCGTAAATGCTTCTCCAAATCACTCTTCTCTCCATCCATCCGTCTACCCCCAATCCTTCCTCCCAGCCGGTCACAGCAGGTCGCCATCAACAATGAGTCTGGTTCTCCTCCAGGTTTCTGCCTTCACCAACGCCACAGTGCTTTACTCAGAGTTGTTGGATACTTTTCTCCACTATAGTCTTACGTCAACTGTAAAGTGTTTTGACAGAACTTTGTTATAAGACACTTGAAATAAACCTGAATTTAAGTGTTAAGTAGATTAAACTGTGTGGTTGCATTTTTTCTGTGACAAAGATCGTATAATTCTGTTGAGATTTTCTTCAGTAACTTAAGATATATTAAAGAAAAACCGCTCAAGATACCGTCAGCGTTTTTTGCTTCATGAATCAAGAGGAAAAACACGAGTTGGCGTCAGGAAAAACTTTAATGGGCGGAAACTAAATCGAGTGTCAGAGGTCAGTGCTTTGAAGAAAGTACATAAATAAACTCAGTCATTGGAGGCGAGTTTGAGAAACGACAGTCGGAGACGCCGCTACAGTTTTACAGCCGAACGGGGGGGAAACGTGTGATTTTATTTCAAGTTGCAATGACAGCTACAGATCCTCGGCGGAGCCTCAGGCCCTGAGGGAAGACATTCCGGCGCGCATGATCTCGTCCACCAGCAGGATGTTGCTGGCGATCGCCGTACTGAGAGACAGAAGACCAGAGTTCAACCAAAGCACTTCCATGAAGACTCTTAAGATGGTTCTCGTCTCACCATGAATGGAAAAGCTGCTTCTTGACACTGTAGTTGTCCCACACGCCAGCGTCTCCGGCCACCATGGGCTCTCCTGAGGGAACCAGTCCAGCGTTAAAATAAATTAAATTAAAATACACTTTCAGGGAAACGTCTCATTTGTCGTGGCAAAGAAAGTTATAACTAGAAACAAAACCTCCGACACTTGAAACTCACTTATAAACCGAGATTTAAATATCATTAAATTGATAAATACTGGGGAAAATGGCATGAATTCATACATACAGTATATATATATATATATATATATATATATATATAATAAAATATAAACAGACGTAGAAAACTAAAGTAGAAAATATCTCAACCAGTTGAGAAGGTCAATGAATTTGTTTGAATTCATTTAATTTATCCATTATCATCCTTTTATGCGTTTCTTGGGATGTTTAAATATAAATTCTTTTGACTAATATACATTTTTCAACACGTTCATGCTCTAAAAAAGATGATTGATATTCATGTGTGTGTAAAACAAAATGTAGATCTTGTTCTAATAGAAACTACAAAAATCAAGGTTTAAAAAGCATCCGACTGACCCGAGGTCAGATCCACTCCCACCAGCTGACCGGACTCCCTGTACTCCGTCTGCAGCTTCAGCAGGGTCTCCTGGGCGTCGTACCCAGAGTTCTGGGCCAGAACCTTTTTTTCAACAAAAGATGTGTTAGGAGATCAACTCTCACGAGAGATCACGTCTCAAGGGCGATGGGGGGTCTGGGTCACCTTGGGGATGATGAGGAGAGCGTCAGCGAACGCCTGGACGCCGAGTGTAGCTTTTCCCTTCACGCTCGTCTTGTGTTTTACCAGAGCGTCGGCCACCGCCACCTCCAGCGCGCCTGCGCCCGCCACGATACATCCTGAGGGAGGCCACAGTCAGGACTCGGGTTTGTTGAAGAATGAAAGTTGGATTCTAACTCCATATGAATGTTCGGATCTTTTTAATACACGCAGGAGTGGATTTAGCTCTTGGTGTGCAGAGGTTAAAGGTCAGAGTCACTCTAGCAACAGACTTCAAGACCAGTGCTGTGTCTCAAATCGCATACTTCTTAGTATACTAGAAGTTAGTATACACACTATCCTGATGCATACCAACTAGTAACTAATTCTCCACAGATAGTATGTCTCAAACATACTTCTCTTAGTATACTAGAAGTTAGTATCATCAGGATAGTGTACGTACTAACTAGTAACTAATCCTCTACAGATAGTATGTCTCAAATCAAACACTGCTGCTACACACTAATAGGAAATGACGCGACAGCTTCTTCTTCTACTACTATTTAACGATGGTTTCAACCAGCTGTAGGAACACTAGCACCACCTGCTGGCAGCACGTTTTGCAAGTTTGGAAAAATAAATAAAGAAAAAAATATGAGAACGAAATATTCGCGAGATATTTACGCTGGTATCAGCACCGAAGACGTGTCATCCTTCTACTGCTGCTGAAAATGCACCTGTAAGTATATATATATATATATATATATATATATATATATATATATATGACTAACTAACTTCTGTTTAAAACATCATTAAGATGGAGCTGTTTAGTGTAGAAAGTGTCCATCGATCCATACTCAGTTTTGTGGGCGTTTTAGTGACAATTTAGTGTATATGGAGTAACGGAGTATGGACTAAATTTCGCATACTAAGAATTGAGACGCACTTACGCACTAAAAATACTAACTTTGAGTATGCTAGTATGCGATTTGAGACAAAGTTAGCACCCCGGGGTGTTCGCCGTGCGACTTGTGTCACATGATCGACGTGAGACGCCGACGCTATCGTAAAGAATCAAACGGTGTCTGACCGTCCTCGATGGCGTTCTTGACGGCGCAGAGTCCGTCTCTGATGGCGTCTTTGATCTGAACCATTGTGTGTTTGTTGGGTCCCTTGATGAGCAGAGTCACCGACAGAGGGTTTTCACACTTCTCGATGAACGTGAATTTCTCCTCTCCCTGAAAATACACAGTCAGTACAAGATGCAGACGATTCAATAGAACATGAATCTTGTTCGTGACATCAACTGCTGAAATGTAAAGAACGTAAAGACGAGTCCGACGACATGTCACTCGCGCTCACGTTATACACGCCAAAGATCGACTCGCGACAGTAGAATCCTGCACGCGTCTGCAATAATTGTATGGAATAAAGTTTGCATTTATTAAGACGCATGTTTCCTAATCATATTACGCCAGAAGACGAGGCTTGTATTCTATACCTGCGTCACTTTAATCCTCTAAATGCAGGCGACAATTCCGGGTGTGTCTCCAGAATCAGGTCAACAAAACCAGTGTTTCCATCACATACCAGAATAAGAGCCAAATAATGAATCATCGTTTCCATAAATAGTCGGAAAGACGTCACATGCGAGTGAATCACAAAAGACGTTGAAGGAAAATTAAAATCAATATTTTCAGAAGAAACCTCACCAGAGTGTGTTCGTACACCAGGCCGGCGTGTCCCAGACAGTCGGGCGTGAGGTCGTCCACAGAGTTCATGGCGGTGCCGCCGCAGGCCAGAGTGAGTCTGCGGAGAGAACACAAGGAATATCAAGTTATTTGACACCAATCAGTTCATGATTATTTTTGTTTTCTTAAGAAAAACAACATCATTTTAAACATGCAGTGATAAATTAAACTTCTCTCTGCGAGTGTCATCAATAAACAAACGACAACATAAAAAAACACTTCTGTTTGCAGTTAATATATAATCATAACTTTGGAAAAAATACCAATCATGCCACAAGAAAAGCAAAGTTGGTCTTTAAAGTTAACCTTTGACCAAATATTCAAAGACTTCAAAAGCAGTTACTGGTCGATGATGTTGCGTTACTGCCCCCTGGTGTTGACGCACCAGAATTAAAACACTAGCGTCATGTGTCTAGTTATTAAAGCAGCTCTATGCGATTTTAAGTCGAGCGACGCCAGTGGACTAAAGTGGTATTGTTCAGCCGGACGGGAGAGAAGCTATGCATCATGTTCACACCATCAAGAACTTTTACAGCGAAAATAAAAATCACACAAAACACCTCAACTCAAGTATAAAAAAAATGTAGGTACACAAAACTACCCAGAGCTGCTTTAATAAATTAAATGTTATATTTATTACATTGTTTTTTTTTATTTTAGTGAATGCCTTAAGATAATGTGTCAATTCTAAACGTCCTCGATGAACGAATACTAAAAAGTTGCATCATCTACCTCTCCATGTTTCTCCTCTTCGCTCTGCGCAGAGCTACAATGCCTTCCTTAGCCAGAGCGTCCAGGGAGTACGGATCGATGCCCTGAGAGAAGAAACGAAAGCATGAACACCAACATGGACGAGGGGAACACGTCTTCAGGTGAAGGGACAACTTGTTCTGATCCGTTGAATACATCCAGGGAAGGATTTGTCTCCTGATGCAGAGGTACAGAGCAGAGTCACTGTCGCACAGAAATATAGGATCGAGGGAAGCTACGCAGCTTCCTCGAGTGTTCACTGTGCACGTTCATCTACGTCGCAGCAGCGCAGGACTTCAATATCGATTAAAAGACCCAGAAAAAAAAGATTACAAATATACCTTCTGGTTGATGACGACGAAGCCCTTCTCTCCGTTGGGACAGACTTTGTTCTTCAGAGCAATGATCCTCTGAACACGGTCCTCGATGAACTTCCTCTCAGCAGCGACAAACTTCTCCCTCTCGTTTGCACTCTTGTAGAAGAACCCGGAGTTGACCTCCGTCTTTTCGTACTCCAGGGAGACGTTGCAGGTCAGCACGTAGGCGTCCTCCACGCGCTTCTTCATGTCGGGGTGTCGGGCGCCGTGGTCCAGTACCAGACCTCTGATCAGCCTGTGGGAGAAAACCTTTTTAATGACTGAAGAACAAACAAATATACATGTTTGAAGCGTATTTTACTGTGTGTCGCAGTCAGTCTTGTGCTTCATCTCCATGATCTCCACCATGAACAGGTCGATGGACTCGTTTGGCTTCGCGATGGTTAGAACGGCATCGACTACAGCCTGTAGACACATCAGTATTAGCAAGACAAATACCACACATTTGTTGTTTAAAAAGTACTTTGTGGAAGGTCATTTTAAGAGAAATGTCATCTAGATCCGCTCGTCCTCACCTCAGTAAGCAGATCTGCCAGATCTTCATGGACCTTGGTCCTCAAAGACGTGCGTGCAACGTTGATGAGCGTCTCTCTGTCCATTTTCTGAGTGACTTTCACTTCTTCTAGGACGGCCAACGCCTTTTCTTTTGCCGCCTGAAATCCCTCCGCGACGATTCTGGGATGAAGACCCTGTTATGAGGAGCAAATAAAGACATTTAGTCTAAGATCATGAAGCAAAACCACATTGAAACATGAGTTTATAGTTGTGAAGCAGCTTCAGTCGCCTCATGGACGTTATGCTGTGAACACTGTTAGCAAATGTTGCGTTTTAGACATTTAAATGCCAATTAATGCTTTATTTTTATATTAATGAATTGATGCCTTTTAAAGCTTCAAGGTTTTGTGGGAACTCTGTTATTAGACAGAAAATGCGCAGCCGTGTCTCACCTCTGACACATACATGTCAGCCTGCTTCAGCAGTTCACCGATGATGAGCACGTTGGAAGTCGTTCCATCTCCAGTAATGTCATCCTGCGCTGTTGCCACCTTGGCAATGAGTGACGCCGTAGGGTGCTGAATTTGCTGTTAAAAAAAAAGGAACATTAATACGAGATATGATATAGAGAGAGAGGATAACTAAGATAAGATAAGCTTAGTATTGTAATTTTAATGTATAACTTTATAAATAAAAAGTTGAAGTACATCAATACAATTGTCTGGAATTTGTTCATATATTAATTCATAGCACGAGCTAGAGAAGTCCTTCTCGAATAGTGAAGCACATGATGTTTTCACTGATCTAGAACAAAGTACAATTGTACATCCACTTTATTATGCGTCCTTGTTGTTTTGTTTTTACACCAAACTGGTTCACATACAGCGCAAGAGATGCAGAGAAACAACATGTAAAATATTTAATAGTGATAAATAAAATGCTGAGATAATGACACAGGAAAGTCTACCGACAGCGGAGAGAAGGAAATATGACAAAGTGTAGTCTATGGCTTCACTTCAGAGACGAGGACGGTGTTTAACGTGTGTGACAGGGTTGGCAGCGAACAATATGAATCAATAAAGGCTTCAGACCCAGGTCACAACAAGAAGAGTTCCTTCAGTGTTTTATACATCGTGCTGCTTAGTTGCTGATCAATTATTGAACTTTTCAGAATAAAATGGTTTATTTTTGTTGTATTCAAGTTAATTTCAAGCATTTTTCATTTTATTATTATAATTTGGCACTGCAAAATGGCCGCCTTTTCGTCTGTTTTTCTCTTACTTTTCGGTGTGTTCTCTCAAATATATAATCACTTAATATATTAATTTAAAAAGTACCATGGTAAATATAGTAATTAAGTTGTTGTTAGTATGTTGATGATAACTTATTTTTTTTAAATAACAAGCAACATATGTTATAAAGGGATGTACTTTTAACAATTTTATACACAAGTTCAGACTATTTATAGCCTCGGGGGAGACAGAAACGTTACTTCCATCCTAAGGCGGTCAAACCCATCGACAAGCACTGGGTTTGCAGTAAAGACGGAGGACAACAAAGAAGAAGTTTTCTTCTCACCATCTCGTGTAACAAGACGTTTCCATCTTTGGTCAGTTTGATGTCTCCTGCTCCAGAGACCAGCCTGTCGATGCAAACAAAACACTGGGATGAACACTGACATCAACATGTATAACGGAAACGCCTAAAACAAAACCAGGTTTATAACCGGATAAAGTGTTTTCAAACAGGTCCTGGTGACAGAATAATGACCTTCTTCTGACAACCCGGTGGATTTAAGGAACTTTACTGTTAAGTGTTAGCATGCTAGCGTTAGCATGTGGGCGCAGTGACTGGGCAGGGCAGCGTGTGCTGTCACTGTAACAACACTCACCGCGTACACGCGCAACTATAACGTGGGGTTAATACAGATGCGTGTTTAAGTGTGAACGGTGTGCATGTTGTGAGTTTATCAGGTGACACTATCGTGGGATAAAGCACAAAAAAGTAAAACGCCGCCGGTAACGCGATGCTAATATTAGCCACTTAGCTAACGTTAGCTGCTAAGCTAGCTTAGCACGCGTGCGGCACAAAGAGCTGGTGCTCACATCTTCATGGTCCCCTTTGGTCCCAGGTTACTCCTCAGCACGTCCTGGAGCCCGCGGGCGGCGCTGATGTTGACCGCCAGCGCGGCCTGGGCCCGGGCCACCTCGGCTTTGGGGTTGAGATCTTTCAGGGCAGCCATGGCGACACACAAGCAGCCGGTTAACGAGTCGGAAAGAGCGGCTGGAAAGGAGGCGCTCGGCTCGTGATGCTCGGAAAGAGAGAGAGACGCTGGAAGGCTCCAGAACGTGTGCTCGCGACGCCTTCACGGACCGTGTCTGAGCTCGGAAAATCGAATTCCTCGGTTAGAGTCTTTACCTCTGCACTTTTATTTAGCAACACTTTAAGAGCAAAACAGCATATATTACAGATCTATGCATTATGTCTTCATATATAAGGTTTAATAATCGTAGGCTTGTCGTAAATCGCTAAATAAAAATATCAAGTATAGACCGAAATGATATTATCCGATAAACTTTGAATGCAACAGATTGACGCATTCGGTCTGACTTTACGCGAGATTTAAGACTCAAGATTAAAGCGATTAAAATGATTGTCTTAACCATTGAGTTCAAGTTGAAAAAATGCTAAATATTGATATTAAATTCAAGACGGTTCCCGTTTTAACAATTGAATATTATTTAATTAAAACAAAACATTATAATTGTTATATTTAAAGTACTTACTTTAATTTCAATGAACCCAAATCTCCCAACAGGCCAAGATAATTTATCTGGACTTTTAAGACTAAAATCCCAATTCTTTCCTCTGGTAGAGAGAACTTCAGAACATTTATCTTTTTATTATTAGTAAAACAAAGATATTAAACAGATTAACATTCACACCAAGAAAAAAAAAACAGACTACGTTTTTATTCAAAATGTAATTCTATATTTACACAAATCATTAATAAAGCATTGATTTCCACATTGATATCGAACCGGACTATTACACTGCAGTCTTGGATCACACACCTGTAAACCGACTACGCTCATCAACACAACAGTCCAAACACGTTCATCTCAGTCGCACAAACACTCGATGCTCGTTCAGGTCAAAGGCAAAGAGTAACCGATTAGTTGAAAAACAAACCATGTATATAAACGTAACCGTACATTCAGTTGAACTCGTCTCTGGATGCTCGCCGTCGAAAAACAAAAAAAGGTTTTCCCTGCGTCTGGTTCACCTTTAATATAAGTGCATTTCTAGAAAGTATTGGGGTCGACATGTTGACGGCGAACATCCTTCGAACCTCACTTTCAAAACAGTCAATAGAAAACTAACAAACATGCTTTTATGCCATTTTACCAACAAACATTCATCGCTTGAGATCAATTGTTTTGATCAGTATTTTTGCAGGAGTCACAGGAGTGCAGATTTTTTTTTTTAGTTTTTAAACAAAGCAGTTGAAACGCATCAGTAACTTTAGTAACAAACACAGGCCTGTCAATCATGTTGACCTTGTCCCAGAATCACACAGAGACACAAGAGAAATGAGATGGTTGTGCTGATCAATGATCAGGCGCCGAGGAGTCTCCACCTGGTCACTTCAAGGGAGACTTCTTCATGGGGATCATTATTCTGGACTCCATGTGTTGAATCAGAGGAACTGCGTGGTGGGAAACAGGAGAAAAACACGTGTTACTACTTAACTTTATTGATCGTAACGGATTGACACACCTGTGTAATAGACAACCTCATCCCAGCCGTCACGCTGCCAGGCTGCGTTGCGGATGTTCTCTCTGGACTGCAGGTCTTTGTAGGCTGGAAGAAACGTCGTGGAACTCGTCAGGTTGGGTTTTTTGTGCGGTGTTTAGTCATTGTGTAGAGTCGACTAAAGGAACGATTACTAACAATATTAAAATAGAAAATGACTTGTGAGAGCAAAAAAAGCTAATTTGTCATAAAAATTGATACACAAAACTTTCATAAAGAGTCAGCGATGACACTTGTTGAAGAATCTTTTGTTGCTGCTCACCCCACAAGTGGTGGACTGTGTACAGACTTCCGATCTGAGAGAAGAATCCTCCGACTGCCTCCTGGTTTTGCTGACGGAGCTCAATGGCTCGAGCCCTGTCGACGACATCAAGTCATTATTGTACTTGTAAAACTCTATTTAGATTGATATAAAGAGAGATTAAGTCATTATTGTACTTGTAAATCTCTGCTCAGATTAATGTAAAGAGAGATTAAATCATTATTGTACTTGTAAAACTCTGTTCAGATTAATATAAATAGAGATTAAGTCATCATTGTACTTGTAAATCTCTGCTCAGATTAATGTAAAGAGAGATTAAGTCATTATTGTACTAGTAAAACTCTGTTCAGATTAATATAAATAGAGATTAAATCATTATTGTAAATCTCTGCCCAGATTAATATAAAGAGAGATTAAATCATTATTGTACTTGTAAAACTCTGCTCAGATTAATATAAAGAGAGATTAAATCATTATTTTACATGTAAATCTCTGCTCAGATTAATATAAAGAGAGATTAAATCATTATTGTACTTGTAAATCTCTGCTCAGATTAATATAAAGAGAGATTAAATCATTATTGTACTTGTAAAATTCTGCTCAGATTAATATAAAGAGAGATTAAGTCATTATTGTACTTGTAAAATTCTGCTCAGATTAATATAAAGAGAGATTAAGTCATTATTGTACTTGTAAATCTCTGCTCAGATTAATATAAAGAGAGATTAAATCATTATTGTACTTGTAAAACTCTGTTCAGATTAATATAAATAGAGATTAAGTCATCATTGTACTTGTAAATCTCTGCTCAGATTAATGTAAAGAGAGATTAAGTCATTATTGTACTAGTAAAACTGTGTTCAGATTAATATAAATAGAGATTAAATCATTATTGTACATCTCTGCCCAGATTAATATAAAGAGAGATTAAATCATTATTGTACTTGTAAAATTCTGCTCAGATTAATATAAAGAGAGATTAAGTCATTATTGTACTTGTAAAATTCTGCTCAGATTAATATAAAGAGAGATTAAGTCATTATTGTACTTGTAAATCTCTGCTCAGATTAATATAAAGAGAGATTAAATCATTATTGTACTTGTAAAACTCTGTTCAGATTAATATAAATAGAGATTAAGTCATCATTGTACTTGTAAATCTCTGCTCAGATTAATGTAAAGAGAGATTAAGTCATTATTGTACTTGTAAAACTCTGCTCAGATTAATATAAATAGAGATTAAATCATTATTGTACTTGTAAATCTCTGCCCAGATTAATATAAAGAGAGATTAAATCATTATTGTACTTGTAAAACTCTGCTCAGATTAATATAAAGAGAGATTAAATCATTATTTTACATGTAAATCTCTGCTCAGATTAATATAAAGAGAGATTAAATCATTATTGTACTTGTAAAATTCTGCTCAGATTAATATAAAGAGAGATTAAGTCATTATTGTACTTGTAAAATTCTGCTCAGATTAATATAAAGAGAGATTAAATCATTATTGTACTTGTAAAATTCTGCTCAGATTAATATAAAGAGAGATTAAATCATTATTGTACTTGTAAATCTCTGCTCAATTTAATATAAAGAGAGATTAAGTCATAATTGTACTTGTAAAATTCTGCTCAGATTAATATAAAGAGAGATTAAATCATTATTGTACTTGTAAAATTCTGCTCAGATTAATATAAAGAGAGATTAAATCATTATTTTACTTGTAAATCTCTGCTCAGATTAATATAAAGAGAGATTAAATCATTATTGTACTTGTAAAACTCTGTTCAGATTAATATAAATAGAGATTAAGTCATCATTGTACTTGTAAAACTCTGCTCAGATTAATATAAAGAGAGATTAAATCATTATTGTACTTGTAAAATTCTGCTCAGATTAATATAAAGAGAGATTAAATCATTATTTTACTTGTAAATCTCTGCTCAGATTAATATAAAGAGAGATTAAATCATTATTGTACTTGTAAAACTCTGTTCAGATTAATATAAATAGAGATTAAGTCATCATTGTACTTGTAAATCTCTGCTCAGATTAATGTAAAGAGAGATTAAGTCATTATTGTACTTGTAAAACTCTGCTCAGATTAATATAAATAGAGATTAAATCATTATTGTACTTGTAAAACTCTGCTCAGATTAATATAAAGAGAGATTAAATCATTATTGTACTTGTAAAACTCTGCTCAGATTAATATAAAGAGAGATTAAATCATTATTGTACTTGTAAAACTCTGCTCAGATTAATATAAAGAGAGATTAAATCATTATTTTACATGTAAATCTCTGCTCAGATTAATATAAAGAGAGATTAAATCATTATTGTACTTGTAAAATTCTGCTCAGATTAATATAAAGAGAGATTAAGTCATTATTGTACTTGTAAAATTCTGCTCAGATTAATATAAAGAGAGATTAAATCATTATTGTACTTGTAAAATTCTGCTCAGATTAATATAAAGAGAGATTAAATCATTATTGTACTTGTAAATCTCTGCTCAATTTAATATAAAGAGAGATTAAGTCATAATTGTACTTGTAAAATTCTGCTCAGATTAATATAAAGAGAGATTAAATCATTATTGTACTTGTAAAATTCTGCTCAGATTAATATAAAGAGAGATTAAATCATTATTTTACTTGTAAATCTCTGCTCAGATTAATATAAAGAGAGATTAAATCATTATTGTACTTGTAAAACTCTGCTCAGATTAATATAAAGAGAGATTAAATCATTATTGTACTTGTAAATCTCTGCTCAATTTAATATAAAGAGAGATTAAATCATTATTTTACTTGTAAATCTCTGCTCAGATTAATATAAAGAGAGATTAAATCATTATTGTACTTGTAAATCTCTGCTCAGATTAATATAAAGAGATATTAAATCATTATTGTACTTGTAAATCTCTGCTCAATTTAATAAAAAGAGAGATTAAGTCCTTAAAGAAACTCCACCTGTTGGCACAATTATTTCTACCTTCCAGATTTGTTCCATAATAAAGTCAGATTACGACTGTATTTAATCTTTTTATTGTATTAGACACATAATGTGCTCAGAACCAAATACTCAAAATTATCTTCTACCATCTGTGAAACCAATGAAATACCAGTGAAGTATATAAAGCATACTTTTAAATAGACATCATTGTCGACGAGCGAGAGACTCACCAGTAGTTTCCCCACTCGATCATGGTCCCGGGCTGAGACGAAGGGAAAATAAATTGATTTTTAAAATCATTTTTCACAGACTCTAAGCACGAGGTTCTCACCCTCAGCTGGTACGATCGCAGCTCATAAATGTTGGGGCCTGAGCGCGGAGCAGGTTCGTCCCAGAAGCTGAACTCCAGCAGCAGCTGGTTCCTGCGGGACAACAGCATCTTCCCTCGCTCTTGTCTGTACTCCATGAAATCCTGCATTTATGGACAAAAAAACAACAACAACGCACCAACTTTGTAGCTAATTTTTAACCAAATATACAAACATGCACAAAAGATAACGACAGCAACTGATTGTGTTTGTTGAAGGAGTGGATTTGTTACCTTGTTCTGTCTGAGTTTACTCATGACCTCCGTGAGGGCCGGGTAGCCTCCTCGATATCTCCACAGGTGAACTAGAAAACACACGTTGTTTAATAAATAAAGATACATTTAAGTTTAAAAAAATCATCAGTTGAATGAAAAATTAATAAAGATGAAGAACATCTGAATCAGAATTTTTATTGCCATCGTTGATGAAGAGACACAAACAAGAAGGATGTGTCTCGCCTGCAGTTCATACTAAACTCTGCAGCCAGAATTCCGAGCCGCTCTAGTAGAAGAACTCACATTTCTCCTTCAAACTCTTCACTGGCTGCCAGTTTCTTTCAGGATCATTTTAAAATTCTGGTTCTTACTTTCAGATCTATTCATGGTCAGACCTTCCCTCAGTGATCTGATCCAGACTTACACCCCAGCTCGGGCTCTGAGGTCTGTGGATCAGAATCTACTGATGGTTCCTGAACTTCAGGACCAGAGGAGAGAAATCCTTCCAGACACTTTTATTTTAGATTTCTCGTTGCTGCTGTGTTTGTCTTATGTGTCTTGATCTTTCAAATTATATATTTTAACTGTGCATTGTTTTTTTGTTGTTGTTCAAACTCTTTGTGACCCTGGTCTAGAAAGATCTTCACAAATAACCATCACTTACTTACAAACTAAGAATTTGTGTCATTAGTTTTTGGTGACATTACAGATAAATATGTAATTTAACTATTAACTGAGAGAAGAAATTAAAAAAAATTAAAAATCTGTTTACTGTGTTACATTAATAAACCCAAAACATGAAAAAATACATATATATTTGTAAAGGTTTCAGCATTTATTCACAAAAGTATAAAGTTCTGACAACATTGAAAACATTTTAAAATGACCTAAAGTCACAAACTTTACAGCAAAACTGGAATTATTAGCATTTGCCTGCAATTGTGTGTTTTTGTGTTTCCTAAAACAAGACAAAATTAATTAAAAATAAAAGCAAAAATTGGTCTTTCATGGAGAACTGATGTAGGAGAAACGAGGGACATGTTGTTGCAAAGATATTAATGATGGAGAGAATAGATTGGAGGAGTGAGAGAGAACCAATGAGACTCATGCATGAGGTGAACACAGGTGAGTCACAAACTACACACTTATATACATGACATCACTTTAAATACTCGTGTTAACGAGGTGATTCAGATCAGAATCCAAACTAGTTTTTCAAACTCACTTGAGACGATCATTCAAGTCAATCGATCGAACATGTGACGCGTCTCTACTCTGGACTCGTACCTGCCTGGTCCTGCTCTCCATACCAGGTGTTCCAGGTTCCCACCAGCTCGCAGGGATACTCGGGGTCGGCGTGGATCCCAGGCAAGACTTTCTCACTGAGAACAAAGTCGAATAATCATTATTTAGGAAAATCATGGCTCGAACTGGAGGTGTTTACCAGAGTTCATTGTAGTCGTCGAGGCACTCGGGCTTGACGTTATGAACTGAGGAGGGAGTTCAATTAGATACAAATGTTCGTTTGAACGCTAATGTTAAAAAGAAACATTTACATTGTATTTTGTACAGATTGTTGATTTCCTTCTTGGCCAGCAGGTGGGAGTGAGCGTCCTTCCTCGGGTCCACTTTCCTGACGAACAGGGATTTGAACCAGCTGTCCTGCGGCCCGGAGATGCTTCTGCTGTGCAACAAAAAAAAACATTTTTTAAACCCTTTAACATTCATTCTATTGTCATTAAATACGAAATATTAAAACGAGTATAACATACAACACTCCCATGACTTTCAAGATCTGCGTTCAGAAGTATTTTCTCTTTAAATCTTTTGTTCTTTTCCATTTATTTCGTTTTTATTTGATTTATTATTATGTCTTAAAATATATGAATTAGTTATTTATATGTCAATTTATTGTAATGTCTGTTATTTAATATATACTGAATTTCATTCCATTGATGTGTATATTATATATTTATTTATTTTATTTTTTCAGTTATGCAATACTTCTATGTTATGACACGACAAAAGAAATCCTGCTTCTTATTTACAACTCAGACTTTTTAAATGGATTTGTTCAAACAAACAAATCTAAATTTAAAAAACTTGACATAACTTTTAAACTATCATCACAAGGAAGTGTCTACACACAAATACAAAAACGAATAAATGACTGAGAGAAGAATTAATTGTCAGAAATGGTTGTAAAATAAACTCGACTCACAACTGAATACAAATAACTCAATACAAGTATAAATGTGTAGGTATACATTCATGCTGTACATCTACAGCTGCTCGGTGAGTAAATTATATTTTTTTGTTTGTTTTTGTCTGTCTCCAGCAGTACCAGTGTCAGGCCAGCAGGGGGCTTTGAACTGCACATGACCAGGGATCGGCCTGCACGAGATTTATGATCAATAACCACCTGTCAATACACTTGTTGACATATTTAAAATACCTGCTTATGTTGACACAAGTAAACCAGTAAATAATATGATCAGTTCCAGGAAAGATTCAGAAACAGTCGGAAAAGATTTAAAAAGAAAAAAAATAATAAACTGCGATAAAACTTCACTTTGAGCAGAGATTAAGTTTATTACTTACAAAAATATTTGCTTAGGAAGTCAATGTTGTTTGTCTGCCTTAAATAAAACTCTCCGCCACTGGTTGTAACAAGAGACATTGAACGCAACATTAGCTTAGCCACCTAGCATTCCATAGTTTGTCATTGGCGTTGAACTATATTTGACTTTAGACTAAAAGTTCTCTTCGTTTCCCTGCAAAGGCACGTTCGAGGAAACTTGTAAAAGTCCAACCTTGCGATGACGTGGACCTGTCCGCGTGCATTCAGCCCGGGTTGACTGAGTCTTAAACCGGTGTTTAATCTGTGAAGGACTCGCGTCGCCATGTTGGATCTTGACAGCTGCTGCGAGGAGACGATGACGTCACTCACCTCGTGATGTCAGTTTATACACTTTCGATCACGAGGTTCCGTTTTTTATTGACAAAGTGTCGCTCGGTTGAAATCAACGTCGAATAAAGTTAAAAAAAAAAAAAAAGCAAAATTAAACTCTTCGTATACATGATGACTAAGCACACAATAAATAGCCAATACTTACTTAAAATAATAATAATACTTTGAAATATTTAATTAATCAAAAAGCTTAATGAGTATTTTTGCAATATTTGAACCTTCATTAAGCTCTTAACTGTGAATCCCAACTCTGATATCAGCCTCATATAAAAAAATACAGAAACTAGTATAAAGTTTTCGCTCCCTGCTCGGAGTCACATTGAGAGGTGCTGATCCTCATCTTGGCATCTCAAACTCAATAGAAAACCGAGAGAAAATAGTTAAAAGGTAGGGAAAGAGAAGCACAACAAAATTATAGTTCTTTAAATCAGTAAGTTTACATTATTCTTTATTGAAAACATGGAAAAAATGTACAAGAAATAAGTCAGATTTGAACAGAAAGGTGTATTATTGACGCTAGGAAGTGGGTGCGAGAGGAGACTCTGTTCCTCCGCCGGAGATGTTCAGCTCCTGCAGTTTTTCCGACATCTCATCTCCGACCTCCCGTGAAGGGCCGGTCAGGGGCTCCAGATAGTCGTACCCGGCGACCCTCTTCCCCGTCAGAGGGTCCACAACCCTCCCCACTTTGTACACTATCTCAGCCAGTTCGTGTTTGACCAGCTTGGAGGGCGGCTCAGCCATGGCTTTCAGCAGGACTACATCTCCCACCGTGCACTGCTCCAGAGTATCCTGGGCAAAGTAGGTCTTCCTCTTGTTGTAGTACTGCGGACGACAGAGGTGAGGAACTGTTACAATTAACCTTTTAGTTTCTAACCAGGATCTGCAAACGACAACCAGGATCAGAGCGATGACTTTACAGGAACCTTTTTTGGAATCTATTTAGGGGAATATTTCTCAGATACTCCGATATTTTATAAAATAATTTAAAATAAATGTAATAAACAAACACAAATGGCATTTTCCACTTATCTATTTAAATAAAAATACATCATAGGTCTCTGAGTTTTCAACAAATGTTTTACATTTCCTCTTGTTTAATGTCAACGTAGGGACCAATAATATTCATTCAAGTAATTAAGTAGTTATTCAGAAAGTAAAATCAACTTAATATAATTGAATTATTTTTCAATTTTCTTTTAAAATCTAAAAATCAAAGTCTAAACCGCAGAAGGGGTTAATGCAGACCCCTACCTGACTGAAATGTAGTCGTTTTAATACATTTAAGAAAGAATATATCCATTTTCTGATCAGGTAAAGATAAACAATGACATTAAAATTTCAATTCCACATCTATTTTGATCCAACTGAGCCCCAGAGGCTGAACTTAGTCAATTGTTTGCTAGAAATGAGTGAAAACACTTTGAGGCTAAATGAGGACAAAACTGAAACTCTGGTGATTGTTGATGATAAGGTTCCAGGGTTGAGTCAGTACTTGGGTGACTTAGGTCAGTCTGTCAAACTGAGCCTGAGAAACCTGGGTGTTGTATTTGATAAAGACGTGTCTCTTGTTCGACACTGAAGAAAACTGACCACAAACTGTTTCAACTGAGAAAAATCTCTAAATTTAGGAAAATGTTGTCACAACATGATCTGGATCTTATAATCCATGCGTTTGTTTCTTCTCGTCTGGACTATTGTAACAGTTTGTTTTCATGTCTAAACAAGTAGGATGTGTCTCGCCTGCAGTTGATACAAAACTCTGCAGCGAGAATTCTAACCTGCTCTAGTAGAAGAACTCACATTTCTCCGATCCTTAAAACTCTTCACTGGCTGCCAGTTTCTTTCAGGATCAACTTTAAAATTCTGGTTCTTACTTTCAGATCTATTCATGGTCAGACCTTCCATCAGTGATCTGATCCAGACTTACACCCCAGCTCGGGCTCTGAGGTCTGTGGATCAGAATCTACTGATGGTTCCTGAACACGGTTCAGCACCAGAGGAGAGAAATCCTTCCAGACTGTTGCTCCTAAGCTTTGGAACGATCTTCTCTCTCTTTGCGCTTGATGGATCTACTGACTCCTTTTCCTTGATTTTCTGGAACTCCTGTTGTGTTATCAGTTTTATCTTGACCTTTAACGTATATACTTTATTGAATATTGTTTTGATTGTTTAAGCGCTTTGTGACCCTGGTCTGGAAAAGCGCTATATAAATAAAAATTACTTACATGTTATGTTCCTTAATAATACATTATATACGCTTAATATAAAACAAAAATGTTTTCTATTTGTCACATCCAAGCACCGGAGCACGAGTACATCCGGGCACTTCAGTGTCTCTCACCTTCAGCAGGTGAGGGTCCAGCACCAGCCTGGTCACCCTCACTTTAGCCGTTTTAGGGGTCTTGGTTCCGATCACTCTACCGACGACCCACCTGGCATGAACTGTATACTTGACCACCGACATCCTGACGAGATCCTGCCCGAGAAGACCATTGTTAGAACAACAACAACAACAACAACAACACAGTTATTAAACATCTTTAATATAACATCACGTCAGGAAAACACGTCTTAACAATATCATAAAGCTAAATGTTATTCATTATCGACTGAAACTATATGGCTATGATGTGAACAAACGTGAAAAATGAGATTATATTGATAAACAAACACACTTACTGTTAGTTTATTGCAGTAAAACAGCAGAAGGTCATCCTTCGAAACAAGTCCATGCGCGGGTCTTACTTCTTCTGTCGTTTAATTGACAGCTGGCTGCTGCCGCGGAGATTAAAGAGCACACACTGCCCCTTGTGGCCGGAAGAAAAAGTGCATCTCAGAACGTAAACTCGTTATTGATCATAAATCACGAGAAAAAGTAAATACACAGATGGAGAAAGAATGAATGAGACACATGCGAACAAATAATCTCATCTTTGTATCCTTTTCTTGTCTTATTTTTCTTTGATCTAAGTTCTTCATTCTTGGATTTTTGTCATTTGTCTTCTTTTTTCTTTTGTTGCACTTTGTTCTTGTTCTTTCATTTCCCGAAGGAAAACCTCCAGAGGGAAGTTTATCTGTCTATCAGGTTCACTTGTTGCTTTATAGTTTTCATATATTAAATAAAAAAGCTACTTAAAATATATGTATATGCTTTATCTATTCATCTGTTACAGTTTTAATGTATGTATTAGTACTGTAACACGTGTTTAATCCTAGTGCTATTAGAACTTCTATTTAAGGTTTAGTTTCTAAGGATTAAACCAGCAGATGGGGACAGAGAGTCGAGGACGTGAGGGGGAAGCTGGTGTTTCACGATAGTTAAAAGGGATTTAAGAGGATCTTCTCGAGACAAACCCCGGGATGTCTCTCAGGATTTACATTGAAGTGTCGGACAAGAGATGAAGCTCCGGACTGACTGAGGAACATCAGGTTCTCCAGTTATGAATGTGAGGCCAAGAACTGCTGAAAATACAACAGATGTTGCATTACAATAATTCCAAATATATTTCCTCACAGACTATAGTGTTGAACTTGATCCAGATTCAAAGGTCTTTGAATGATACAAAACTCTGCAGACAGAATTCTGAGCCACTCTAGTAGAAGAACTCACATTTCTCCTTAAAACACTTCACTGGCTGCCAGTTTCTTTCAGGATCAATTTTAAAATTCTGGTTCTTACTTTCAGATCTATTCATGGTCAGACCTTCCATCAGTGATCTGATCCAGACTTACACCCCAGCTCGGGCTCTGAGGTCTGTGGATCAGAATCTACTGATGGTTCCTGAACTTCAGGACCAGAGGAGAGAAATCCTTCCAGACTGTTGCTCCTAAGCTTTGGAACGATCTCTGTGTTTAATGATCTACTGACTCCTTCAAGAAACATCTGTGTTTGATGATCTACTGACTCCTTCAAGAAACATCTGTGTTTGATGATCTACTGACTCCTTCAAGAAACATCTGTGTTTGATGATCTACTGACTCCTTTAAGAAACATCTGTGTTTGATGATCTACTGACTCCTTCAAGAAACATCTGTGTTTGATGATCTACTGACTCCTTCAAGACACATCTGTGTTTGATGATCTACTGACTCCTTCAAGAAACATCTGTGTTTGATGATCTACTGACTCCTTCAAGAAACATCTGTGTTTAATGATCTACTGACTCCTTCAAGAAACATCTGTGTTTAATGATCTACTGACTCCTTCAAGAAACATCTGTGTTTGATGATCTACTGACTCCTTCAAGAAACATCTGTGTTTAATGATCTACTGACTCCTTCAAGAAACATCTGTGTTTAATGATCTACTGACTCCTTCAAGAAACATCTGTGTTTGATGATCTACTGACTCCTTCAAGAAACATCTGTTTGATGATCTACTGACTCCTTCAAGAAACATCTGTGTTTAATGATCTACTGACTCCTTCAAGAAACATCTGTGTTTGATGATCTACTGACTCCTTCAAGAAACATCTGTGTTTGATGATCTACTGACTCCTTCAAGAAACATCTGTGTTTAATGATCTACTGACTCCTTCAAGAAACATCTGTGTTTGATGATCTACTGACTCCTTCAAGAAACATCTGTGTTTAATGATCTACTGACTCCTTCAAGAAACATCTGTGTTTGATGATCTACTGACTCCTTCAAGAAACATCTGTGTTTGATGATCTACTGACTCCTTCAAGAAACATCTGTGTTTGATGATCTACTGACTCCTTCAAGAAACATCTGTGTTTAATGATCTACTGACTCCTTCAAGAAACATCTGTGTTTGATGATCTACTGACTCCTTCAAGAAACATCTGTGTCTGATGATCTACTGACTCCTTCAAGAAACATCTGTGTTTGATGATCTACTGACTCCTTCAAGAAACATCTCAAGACATTTTTATTTGTGCTTTTCACTGATTCTCTGAGACTCTTGTGTTTGTCTCAGTATTATCTTGATCTTTTAAGTTTATATTTTATTGTGTACTGTATTGATTGTTTAAGCGCTTTGTGCCCCTGGTCTAGAAACGTTCTACAAATATAAATTACTCACACAAAGGAGGTTTAGTGTCGTAATCTGAGCTGTAAACACATCGAAACATTAATGTCAGATGAGGAACACGAAGCATGGACAGTTTGATCACGGTCGTGGCTCTGAATCAACTGAAAAAACCTGTTCCTAATCAAATCCTGCTGCTGAAGTCTGGGGGTTTCTGTTTCCCATTTAAGGCAGTGCAGGGTTGTTGGTTCACTTCTGCCAGGATTACGCCATCGCCCCGACTTCAGTCGGTCGTCTCACAAGAGGCTGTTTCACCTGACAGTGTGTGTGTGTGTGTGTGTGTGTGCGTCTAGTGTGACTTTTCATCCACTCAAACCTTTTTCACGCTCTTAGTTTACGACATCAGACCAAGTCATGCGGGATTTATAGCACATTTGTAGATAGTAAAGTAACACATTTCTTCTCAGAGAACAATGGATCTGTGGTTCATTCATTCACAGGTGAGAAAAAAGGAAGCAAAAGAAAAAAGATGTCGAGGAGCCACTAAACACTATTGAAAACTATTGATGTTATTGTATTCTAACAAAATAAACATGTTTTTTAATTAATATTCCATCAAAAAATGATAAAAAGTTACTTCCCTGTTAAAATAATTTCAGAAAAAATTGATTAAATATTTTTATGAACGTTCAGTGCTGTGATGCATTCATGTACCTCCAGAATTCTTCACTTTTTTTTTGTTTATTTTTGTTATAAACAGTTTTTTAACAAAATAATTTCACCTCTAGCACTTGATGCATATACATGAAATAATAAAGGGATTAAAAACATTAATACTGTATATTCTGTGGTGTGATACATACATGTACCTCCAGAATTCTTCACTTTTTTTTGTTTATTTTTGTTATAAACACAGTTTTTTAACAAAATAATTTAATCTTTAGCACTTGATGCATATAAATAAAATAAAAAAGGATTAAAACAATGAATACTGTATGTTCCGTGGTGTGATGCATACATGTACCTCCAGAATTCTTCCATTTTCTTTGTTTATTTTTGTTGTAAACACAGTTTTTTAACAACATAATTTCACCTTTAGCACTTGATGCATATACATGAAATAATAAAGGGATTAAAAACATTAATACTGTATATTATGTGGTGTGATACATACATGTACCTCCAGAATTCTTCACTTTTTTTTGTTTATTTTTGTTATAAACACAGTTTTTTACTAAATAATTTCAACTTTAGAACTTGATGCATATAAATAAAATAAAAAAGGATTAAAAAAAAAAAATACTGTATGTTCCGTGGTGTGATGCATTCATGTACCTCCAGAATTGTTTTTGGTTCTGTTTTTCTAAATAAAGTACAAATATTCTACAATAAAAAAAATGTTCTTCACGATCAGACACACATTAAAAATATATATTTTTCTTTTAACAAAAAACAAACAAACCAGAAAACCGGTGTGTCTTCGTGCTGCTGGTCTTATCAAGTGGGTCAGAACAAACCCAGCCAGAGCCTATTTTTAAAATATTTTCTTGAAGATTAAAACACGTGTGAATTCTTTTTTAATCTCCTGGCGCAGATATTTCTGGATGACGTGAGCGCCCGCGGTGACAGAAAGCAGCAGCGTCTGCGTGATTATGAATGTTTTGACTGATAACAGAGTTACCATCGGTGTTGGTCCACATTCTTCACGTCGTGATAATATTCCCAAAATATCTTCTACTCTTCGTTTCAAATATTATTCTACAGATACGAAACGTTTTAATGATTTTCCCGGTAATTGCTTGTTTCTTGGACGTCCGGGGGATTCCTTTGCTCTTGAGGGTCCACATCAAAAAAACTCGCCGCTATCGCTCGTGTCAGGTCGTGAGTCATGGGCTGGTGATGTGTTTGCTTTAATGGTGGATTTACAGCAAAGCCAACAAAACGTGTTCGCCTTTTGAACTCAGCGTCAGAATCCAAACAGAGCTGGTGGTGATTAGTTCCCTTAAGGGGGCTCCCCCGTCTCCCCTCGACCTGTCGAGCGAGTGTCACCAATGGCGTGCGTCCAATGATTGAGCTTCTTTAAGTCTCAATAAAAAGTTTAGGAATCTTCAATAATTCAGACTAAAAAGTGTAATTTCTTCTGAAAGTCTTCTGACTTCCTGTCCGACAACATTCATTTTAACTCGACGACATGAAGCGAGAGCGACGGCTCCACGTGTCGCGAGTAAGTGAGCGAGTCGTCGGAGTCGACGTGGACAAGGCTCGTCTGTGCCTTTGACACGCGTGTGCAGTCATGACACGCGTGTGCAGTCATGACATCATGGCGGCCGTGCATAAATCAAACGCTGGCAGACGTGTCTCATGCGTCGTGACGGTCGAGCGCGTGTTCAACCTTTAAAACTTCACATTAACGGCTCAGAGGTTGTTTTTTTTCCGAGGTGAGGCGTCGCTGTGACGAGGAATCTATCGTTCGTAGACACAATAAGTGTAGCGGAGACTTGACGTGATGATATGATATAATGGAACCAAGAAAGACTATTGAAGTTCTACAGGGTTTCAAAACTAAACTATATTTATATCTTCAAACTGTTGTTTGTCAAGAAAAACATTTAGAATATTTAGGAATTCACACGTGATCACTCGTAGTAGACTTGAGTGTTTTAAAACCAAGACCAGGATCAAAAAGATCGACCTGTCTCAACCTGTCTGGACAAGCCAGAAAAGACATTTGACCCACAACACCGAGACAAGACCATAGACTGACAGAAGCAGGAGAAGACCTTAAACCATCCAGACTAAGATAAGACTAAGACCGTAGACTGTCAATACCAAGACCAAGACCAGATACCATCGAGACCAAGACAAGACCAAGACTATAGATTCTATAGTCTGGATCTTGACAATCTATAGTAAGATTGTCAAGATCCAGACCAGATACTATCGAGACCAAGACTATCGATTTTCAAGACCAGATGCCATCAAGACCAAGACAAGACCATAGACTGACAGAAGCAGGAGAAGACCTTAAACCATCCAGACTAAGATAAGACTAAGAACGTAGACTGTCAATACCAAGACCAAGACCAGATACCATCGAGACCAAGACAAGACCAAGACTATAGATTCTATAGTCTGGATCTTGACAATCTATAGTAAGATTGTCAAGATCCAGACCAGATACTATCGAGACCAAGACTATCGATTTTCAAGACCAGATGCCATCAAGACCAAGACAAGACCATAGACTGACAGAAGCAGGAGAAGACCTTAAACCATCCAGACTAAGATAAGACTAAGAACGTAGACTGTCAATACCAAGACCAAGACCAGATACCATCGAGGCCAAGACAAGACCAAGACTATAGATTCTATAGTCTGGATCTTGACAATCTATAGTAAGATTGTCAAGATCCAGACCAGATACTATCGAGACCAAGACTATAGATTTTCAAGACCAGATGCCATCAAGACCAAGACAAGACCATAGACTGACAGAACCAAGGAAAGACTAAGATAAGACTAACTAAGACCGTAAACTGTCAATACCAAGATAAGACCAGATACCATCTAGACCAAGACAAGACCAAGACTATAGATTGTCAAGACCAGATGCCATCAAGACCAAGACAAGACCAAGACTATAGATTGTCGTGACCAAGACCAGATACCACCGTGACCAATACAAGACCAGATACCATAGAGACCAAGACTATATATTCTCAAGACCAAGACCAGATATCATTGAGACCAAGACAAGACCAGATACCATAGAGACCAAGACTATATATTCTCAAGACCAAGACCAGATATCATTGAGACCAATACAAGACCAGATACCATCGAGACCAAGACAAGACCAGATACCATTGAGACCAGATACCATCGAGACCAAGACAAGACCAAGACAAGACCAAGACAAGACCAAGACTATAGATTGTCAAGACCAAGACCAGACACCATCGAGACAAAGACCAGAGATTGTCAAGAACAAGCCCCTGACCATCAAGACCAAGACAAGACCAAGACCAGATACCCTCGAGACCAAGAACAAGACTATACCGTCAAGACCATGATGAGACCAAGACTATGGGTTGTCGAGACCAAGACCAGATACCAATAAGAACAAGACTATACCGTCAAGACCATGATGAGACCAAGACTATAGGTTGTCGAGACCAAGACCAGATACCAATAAGAACAAGACTATACCGTCAAGACAACAAAAAATTGTCCGCATTGTGGTCTTTTCATTTTATTAATGGGATCTTGTCATGAAAAGCTTGTGTCAAATCAAACAAGTTTCTTTCTTATCACAAAAATGTTTGAACATTTGAACATTTTTTATTCCTTTTTTAATTGACACTTCGTACTGGAAATGAATGTAACTGCCGTCTCCGCTGTAAAGTGGTTCTGTTGTGAGCAGCGACCATAAGTTTTGTAACCAAGTTCAAGATCACCTCAAGAACAAGTTCTGCTTCACAGCGAACAACGTAACCTTAAAACATCCGAGTTACTCAATCTTTGGTCTCGTAGAACCTCCTCGACTCACGCCACCTCCAGTCAAACCCTCGGATCAGGATCCCTCGGCTCGTGGACGGCGTGTCACACTTCACAGTCGCTGCCACATGTTCTCGCCCCAAACACCCGTGAACCGCTGGAGCGGGTCATAGGTAACAATGTGGGATCACTTTCCTTAATGTGCGGCGAATTAGAACTTCCAAGACCGCGGGGGCTTCACGACATTCCTGTCGGCGGTGACTTCATCCGGCGCTGACCTCGGACCAGAAGCGTCGTAACAAGATCCCGCGGGTTCGGGAGGCATCAGACGGATCGAGCTGCGCCGGCTTGACAACGGGTCACACGCCTGACACGCTCGTCAGTACCTGTCGGGGCGACACGCGTGTGCGAGGCGGCGTCGCCCGAGAGGTTCTGACGAGCGTGGACCGGTCCTGAGGTCTTTGATCCTCTAATGTGTTTCACGTTTACCCTCCAGTGTTTGCATCGGGTCAGCTCAGGTGTTTCCTTTGTAAGTGAGCTCGCTTGACCTTGACCGGAGTCACCCTCAAGGTCATCCTGCAACTTCCTCGTCCGTGGATCAGAGGAGCAGGTGAAACTATATCAATGAAAATACTGAAGAGGAAGTATTTACTGATCCACACACGTTTACATCTGTTGATACAACAAGTATCAAGATACAGGGTCAACGATATGATATATGGTGTTGTGATAGTGTAGTAACAAGTACATATGTGTAGTATTGTCCAGTACTTGACTCTGGTGTTGTGATAGTGTAGTAACAAGTATATATGTGTAGTATTGTCCAGTACTTGACTCTGATGTTGTGATAGTGTAGTAACAAGTATATATGTGTAGTATTGTCCAGTACTTGACTCTGGTGTTGTGATAGTGTAGTAACAAGTATATATGTGTAGTATTGTCCAGTACTTGACTCTGGTGTTGTGATAGTGTAGTAACAAGTATATATGTGTAGTATTGTCCAGTACTTGACTCTGGTGTTGTGATAGTGTAGTAACAAGAATATATGTGTAGTATTGTCCAGTACTTGCCTCTGGTTTTTCTGATAGTGTAGTAACAAGGATATATGTGTAGTATTGTCCAGTACTTGACTCTGGTGTTGTGATAGTGTAGTAACAAGTATATATGTGTAGTTATGTCCAGTACTTGACTCTGGTGTTGTGATAGTGTAGTAACGAGGATATATGTGTAGTATTGTCCAGTACTTGCCTCTGGTGTTGTGATAGTGTAGTAACAAGGATATATGTGTAGTATTGTCCAGTACTTGACTCTGGTGTTGTGATAGTGTAGTAACAAGTATATATGTGTAGTTATGTCCAGTACTTGACTCTGGTGTTGTGATAGTGTAGTAACAAGTATATATGTGTAGTATTGTCCAGTTCTTGACTCTGGTGTTGTGATAGTGTAGTAACAAGTATATATGTGTAGTATTATCCAGTACTTGACTCTGGTGTTGTGATTGTGTATTAACAAGTACATATGTGTAGTATTGTCCAGTACTTGACTCTGGTGTTGTGATAGTGTAGTAACAAGAATATATGTGTAGTATTGTCCAGTACTTGCCTCTGGTTTTTCTGATAGTGTAGTAACAAGGATATATGTGTAGTATTGTCCAGTACTTGCCTCTGGTGTTGTGATAGTGTAGTAACAAGGATATATGTGTAGTATTGTCCAGTACTTGACTCTGGTGTTGTGATAGTGTAGTAACAAGTATATATGTGTAGTTATGTCCAGTACTTGACTCTGGTGTTGTGATAGTGTAGTAACGAGGATATATGTGTAGTATTGTCCAGTACTTGCCTCTGGTGTTGTGATAGTGTAGTAACAAGGATATATGTGTAGTATTGTCCAGTACTTGATTCTGGTGTTGTGATAGTGTAGTAACAAGTATATATGTGTAGTTATGTCCAGTACTTGACTCTGGTGTTGTGATAGTGTAGTAACGAGGATATATGTGTAGTATTGTCCAGTACTTGCCTCTGGTGTTGTGATAGTGTAGTGACAAGGATATATGTGTAGTATTGTCCAGTACTTGACTCTGGTGTTGTGATAGTGTAGTAACAAGTATATATGTGTAGTTATGTCCAGTACTTGACTCTGGTGTTGTGATAGTGTAGTAACAAGTATATATGTGTAGTAATGTCCAGTACTTGACTCTGGTGTTGTGATAGTGTAGTAACAAGGATATATGTGTAGTTATGTCCAGTACTTGACTCTGGTGTTGTGATAGTGTAGTAACAAGTATATATGTGTAGTTATGTCCAGTACTTGACTCTGGTGTTGTGATAGTGTAGTAACAAGTATATATGTGTAGTTATGTCCAGTACTTGACTCTGGTGTTGTGATAGTGTAGTAACAAGTATATATGTGTAGTATTGTCCAGTACTTGACTCTGGTGTTGTAGTATTTACAGACCACATGACTCTTTATGAAGTCGTAACTGATTTCATTTGTTTTTTAATCCAAAATATGTCCAAACTTCAGCTTTAAAATCTGCTGGACTCACTGTATCCTCTCGTCCTCAGTCATCGCCTGGATTTCATTGTTGCTTTAGCAGACACTGTGAATATATTGCATTTTAATTGTACTAAAAAATAAACTTGTTTTTTTAATTGTAAATTTTATTTTAATGACATATTAACAATAGAATAAATATGATAAAAAAAAATGATTTGAATATAATTCAGTTTCCTTTTAAATAAAAACAGCGTCTTTTGAATGTGGATTAAAAATATTGCATGAATCATTTCTCACACCATTAGTTCACAAGTTTTCAAGAGGGTCCGAGAATTCCTGACACGTCTTTATCTCCGTCAAAACAAACAGCATTAAATTAAAGAGAGATAGAATTCTGTGGACATTTCCCAGGATGCCGTGAGATCATGGTGTTGCTGGAGCCTCTGCTGATAAGATCGAGATTCAATCCTCCACTGATGAGACTCGTCGTCCGACATCGAGGGAAGTTCATGGAAGTCTTTGTCACGACCAGGTTTTACACTCATTACTTTATAAAGTTGCTCCGAAATCTGGGCGAACGAGAGGTTATGAGAGTCTATTATGACGTAATAATGGCTTTACGCCTCCTCCAGCCAGTTGTGATCACGCCCCGCTTTGTTTATACAACCTGTCCCTCGGAGGTGGACGACCATGTTTTACACTCATTACTTTATAAAGTTGCTCCGAAATGCGGGCGAACGAGAGGTTACGAGAGTCTATTATGACGTAATAATGGCTTTACGCCTCCTCCAGCCAGTTGTGATCACGCCCCGCTTTGTTTATACAACCTGTCCCTCGGAGGTGGACGACCATGTTTTACACTCATTACTTTATAAAGTTGCTCCGAAATGCGGGCGAACGAGAGGTTACGAGAGTCTATTATGACGTAATAATGGCTTTACGCCTCCTCCAGCCAGTTGTGATCACGCCCCGCTTTGTTTATACAACCTGTCCCTCGGAGGTGGACGACCATGTTTTACACTCATTACTTTATAAAGTTGCTCCGAAATGCGGGCGAACGAGAGGTTACGAGAGTCTATTATGACGTAATAATGGCTTTACGCCTCCTCCAGCCAGCTGTGATCACGCCCCGCTTTGTTTATACAACCTGTCCCTCGGAGATGGACGACCATGTTTTACACTCATTACTTTATAAAGTTGCTCCGAAATGCGGCGAACGAGAGGTTACGAGAGTCTATTATGACGTAATAATGGCTTTACGCCTCCTCCAGCCAGTTGTGATCACGCCCCGCTTTGTTTATACAACCTGTCCCTCGGAGGTGGACGACCATGTTTTACACTCATTACTTTATAAAGTTGCTCCGAAGTGCGGGCGAACGAGAGGTTACGAGAGTCTATTATGACGTAATAATGGCTTCACTCCTCGGCCAATCAGCTGTAATCACGCCCCGCTTTGTTTATACAACGTGTCCCTCGGAGTTGGAGACTTCTGGGATTTACATTTTCACTGTTATGCTGATGACACCCAACTTTACCTGTCCATGAAGCCAGATGAAAGAATTCAGCTAACACAATTACAGTCCTGTATCACAGATATCAAGTCATGGATGACCAAAAACTTCCTCCTACTGAACTCAGGAAAGACTGAGGTTTTACTAGTTGGTCCGCAACATCTCAGACAATTATTAACTAATGATCTAGCTTTACAAAATGGACTTGCTCCTGCTACTAGCACCACTGTCAAGAATCTGGGTGTATGCTTTGACGAGGACTTATCATTTAACTCACACATAAAACAAATCTCACGGACTGCTTACTTCCACCTTCGTAACATTTCAAAAATTAGGCATTTCCTTCCTTTAGATGCTGCTGAGAAGCTCATCCATGCTTTTGTTACCTCCAGGCTGGACTATTGTAACTCTCTTCTGTCAGGCTGTTCTAAAGAGTCTCTCAGAACTCTTCAGCTCATTCATCTGCAGCTCGTGTCCTGACTAAGACTAAGAGGCGCGAACACATTTCCCCTGTACTGTCTTCCCTACATTGGCTTCCTGTAGAATTTAGAATACAATTTAAAATCCTTCTCCTAACCTGTAAAGCCTTACATGGTCTAGCACCAACATACATTAAAGATTTAATCCAAACTTACCAACCCTCAAGGACCTTACGATCCTTAAACTCTGATCTACTAGTTATACCACAAATCTCTAAATGTAGATTCGGAGCCAGGGCCTTTAGTTTTCAAGCCCCTCTACTGTGGAACAAACTACCGGCTTCAGTCCGGAGGGCAGACACCCTCTCTATGTTTAAAAATAATCTTAAAACCTTACTTTTCGATAAAGCCTATAATTAACTTGACTGTTTATCTCTAGCTGTCATAACTAACAAAACTGTTTATCTTTAGCTGCTATAGGCTGAGAATGCTGGAGGAGTTTTAGTTTTAGTTTTAGACACCGAGCTCTGTATATCCTTCTTTTCTCGCCGGGGCCGTTCTGGCTTGGCCGGTTCGGGTGTGGGGGTCCGGCGGGTGGGGCCTGTGGGTGCCTTGGGCCTGGTGGTGGTCACCGCTGGTGCCGCGATGGCCCTGCTCCCGGGGGGTTTTTGATGGTGCGTGGGGGCGGGTGCTGGCGGGGGTGTCTGGGGTGGTGGATGGGGGGTTGCGCTGGGGGCGGTGCTGGGGCTGGTGGGTTGCTGGTCCCGCCGACCCGTGAGCCGTCGGGGGTGGGGCTGGGGCTGGCCGGGTGTTCTGGATGACCGTCCGGCCCCGATGGCTTCGCCTGGTCTGTGGTGGGGGGCCTGTCTTGGGGTGGGTGTCTGCTGCAGCGGTGGCTGTGGTCCTCTACCCGCCCTGTGTGGCATGTGCCGTGGTCGGGGGGTTTGTCGCCCTTGGTCCTGGGGGTTCGTGGCCGGGCTGGTCGGTCTTTCGGGGGCTTCCCGGGTGGGGGGGGGCCGCATTGGGGGGACGGCGGAGGCATTGGGCGGACCCATGTTACCGTAGTGACCATGTACCGCCCATGCAAGTGCTGCTGTCCCCCTGGGTGGTGCATGGTGGGTGGGGGCGGTGGCTGGGGGTCAGTACGTGTGATGGGCGGGGCCCCGGCACCTTAGAGACCGTGGACTGCCCATGGAATACTGCTGGCCCCCCAAACTTCCCTCATGGGGAGGTGGGCTGCGGCTGTTGGGGACGGTCTACAGTTCAAAGACTGGGGGCCGTTCCCGGACGGCTGCGGCCCCATTGCCCCCGCCCTGCCCGCACAACCGTGGCCCCCCTGTGACCCGGGGGACCTGGGCCGGTGCCTGGCCATTGCTCCCCCGGGCTCATGCGGTGGCACTCAACCCGGCTGCTGGCCGTGTCCGCAGGGTATTGGGGGGGGTTCCGCCGCCGCTGCTGTGGTGGGTCCCCGTCTCCTTGACTTGGTCCCCTGCTATGGACTTGTTGGCGGCCTGACGGTCTGGGGGTCCTCCGTCGCCCGGCCTGGCCCCGGGGCCCTATCCCCTGACTGGTTCTTCTGGCTGCCCCTCTGCCCCGGTGCCTGCGCCTGGTGCCTCCCCCTCTCTGCTTCCTCGGTCGTCCTCGCCTGTGCTCGCCCTCTCTCGTCACCGGAGTCTGTATACCTGTGTATTGTCTACATTTGTCTCAAACCCACACCTTTTTATTTCTCTCCCGGAGCCCCAGGGATCCACCTCCAGAGCTGCTGCTGATCCAGGGATCCACCTCCAGAGCTGTTGCTGATCCAGGGATCCACCTCCAGAGCTGCTGCTGATCCAGGATCTTCACCACGTCATCAGATCCCGAGTTCTCTCCAGCACCTCCATGGACCCTCCTACACTCTCCTCTTTTCTCTCACTATATCCTCCCTCACTCCTCTCCTTATCCATCTGTCTACCCCCCCATCCTTCCTCCCAGCCGGTCAAAGCGGCAGGCCGTCAACAATGAGTCGGGTTCCGCTCGAGGTTTCTGCTTCTAAAAGGAAGTTTTTCCTCGCCATTGCTCACTGTACAGTGTTTTGTTTCTTGCTCTTTGTTGAATTGCTGGGATCTATTTTTCCTTAATCAACTGTAGTCTTATTTCAACTGTATAGTGTCTTGAGATAACTTTGTTATGATAAGACACTTTAAATAAAATTGAATTGAATTGAATTGAATTGAATTGAATTTACGACGCGCGGTGACAAACCTTCACGTTTGACCGGTGAAACATAATCACAAGATTATTTCTGCAGCAAGAAACTCACAATGAAACCAAACAAAATGTAAATAAAGTTAATAAAGATAATCTAATCTAAGTGTAAAGTATCCTTAGGGTGAACGTCTTCAATGAAAACATTGTTCAGATAATTGTCGTGTGTCGTCACAGACTTGAGAGCCAAGTGCTGTCACTGCTGGTGATGAATGTGCTCCCGGACCAGACCGTTGTAACTTCATGTGTGGACTCTCGAGGTTTGTCACTCGGGGTTGCCAACCCGTCTGTGTTTGTGTAACGTCTGCCGGACTCTATGTAAGGGCAGCAGCAGCAGCAGCAGCAGCAGCAGCAGCAGCAGCAGCAGCAGCAGCAGCAGCAGCAGCAGCAGCAGCAGCAGCAGCAGCAGCAGCAGCAGCAGCAGCAGCAGCAGCAGCAGCAGCAGCAGCAGCAGCAGCAGCAGCAGCAGCAGCAGCAGCAGCAGCAGCAGCAGCAGCAGCAGCAGCAGCAGCAGCAGCAGCAGCAGCAGCAGCAGCAGCAGCAGCAGCAGCAGCAGCAGCAGCAGCAGCAGCAGCAGCAGCAGCAGCAGCAGCAGCAGCAGCAGCATCATCAGGAACCACATGCAGCGTCCAGGACGCCAGACGTTTGAGTGACACTTTGGCTTCGTCGTCTTTGTGTTTCTGCTCTTTTCACTCGTGGATGAATTTCAAACATCAGAGAGTCATCGCTCAGGAATGTGCCGGCAAAACACACACGCCTACACACACCTACCCCCCGCACACACACACACACACACCTACACACACCTACACACACACACATACACACACACACACACCTACCCCCCCCACACACACACACACCTACACACACACACATACACACACCTACCCCCCCACACACACACCTACCCCCCCACACACACACCTACACACACACACACACCTACACACACCTACACCCCTCCCTCCAAACACACACACACAAATACCTACACACACACACACACTGCTACACAAACACCAACACAAAACTCTACACAGAACTATACAACACACACCCACCCACCCACACACACATCCGTACCCCCCTTCCACACACGTACACACACCGCTACACATACAGTATATACATATACACCAACACAAAACTCAACACACACCTACACAACACACACCCACCCACCCGCACACACGCACAAACAATTACCTACAAACACACACATAGACACCAACACACACCTACACAGCACACACATACAGTATACACCTACACACAGCTAAACATAAACACATATACACAAACACAAATTCCTACACACACACACACAAAATACCTACACACACACCACTACACAAACACACCAACACAAAGCTACACATACACACATTCACCAACACAAAAATCTACACACACACCCCTACACACACACACCCCTACACACACACTTTAAGAGGATACAACTAACAACAGCTGAGAACTGAAAGCATCAAAATATAAAGAAAGTTCTGATTAGAGCCTGAAGTTTCACAGAAAACACGTCGTCCCAGAAACAAATGACGTAATTATGCTGATCATCACTTTTATTATCGCATTAAAGTCACTTTCATTTCCACCTGTGCAAACATCTGTGGTTCAGAAATAAAATTAACTTAACTAAATTAAAAAACTTTGTTCAAAAGAATCAATAGTTTGTAAATGTGTTTTAATAGTTTGTAACAGGGCCGGGTCTAGACAGGCATGTATGAGGGGGCAGCCACAAATCTTGAGGGGGCACAACATTTATTTGAGGGGGCCAGGCCCCCTCTTGCCCCTGCCTAGACCCGGCCCTGGTTTGTAAATGTGTTTTTAATAGTTTGTAAATGTTTCTATAGTTTGTAAATGTGTTTTTAATAGTTTGTAAATGTGTTTCAATAGTTTGTAAACGTGTTTCAATAGTTTGTAAACGTGTTTCAATAGTTTGTAAATGTTTCTATAGTTTGTAAATGTGTTTCAATAGTTTGTAAATGTTTCTATAGTTTGTAAATATGTTTCAATAGTTTATAAATACGTTTCAATAGTTTGTAAATGTGTTTCAATAGTTTGTTAATGTTTCTATAGTTTGTAAATGTGTTTCAATAGTTTGTAAATGTGTTTCAATAGTTTGTAAATGTTTCTATAGTTTGTAAATGTGTTTCAATAGTTTGTAAATGTTTCTATAGTTTGTAAATGTCTTTCAATAGTTTGTAAATGCGTTTCAATAGTTTGTAGATGTGTTTCAATCGTTTATAAATACGTTTCAATAGTTTGTAAATGTGTTTCAATAGTTTTTAAACGTGTTTCAATAGTTTGTAAACGTGTTTCAATAGTTTGTAAATGTTTCTATAGTTTGTAAATGTGTTTCAATAGTTTGTAAATGTTTCTATAGTTTGTAAATATGTTTCAATAGTTTATAAATACGTTTCAATAGTTTGTAAATGTGTTTCAATAGTTTGTTAATGTTTCTATAGTTTGTAAATGTGTTTCAATAGTTTGTAAATGTGTTTCCATAGTTTGTAAATGTTTCTATAGCTTGTAAATGTGTTTCAATAGTTTGTAAATGTGTTTCAATAGTTTTTAAATGTGTTTCCATAGTTTGTAAATGTTTCTATAGTTTTTTAATGTGTTTCCATAGTTTGTAGATGTGTTTCTATAGTTTATAAATATGTTTCAATAGTTTGTAAATGTGTTTCAATAGTTTGTAAATGTTTCTATAGTTTGTAAATGTGTTTCAATAGTTTTTAAATGTGTTTCCATAGTTTGTAATTATGTTTCAGTAATTTGTAAATGTATTTCAATAGTTTATAGAAAAATGGAATATTTTGTAAATATGTTACAATAGTTCGTAGATGTGTTTCAATAGTTTTTAAATGTGTTGTAATAGTTTGTAAATGTGTTTCCATAGTTTGTAAATGTTTCTATAGTTTGTAAATGTGTTTAAATAGTTTTTAAATGTGTTTCCATAGTTTGTAATTCTGTTTCAGTAATTTGTAAATGTATTTCAATAGTTTATAGAAAAATGTAATATTTTGTAAATATGTTACAATAGTTTGTAAATGTGTTTCAATAGTTCGTAGATGTGTTTCAATAGTTTGTAAATGTGTTTCCATAGTTTGTAATTGTGTTTCAGTAATTTGTAGATGTGTTTCAATAGTTCGTAGATGTGTTTCAATAGTTTGTAAATGTGTTTCAATAGTTTGTAAATGTGTTTCAATAGTTTGTAGATGTGTTTCAATAGTTTTTAAATGTGTTGTAATAGTTTGTAAATGTGTTTCCATAGTTTGTAAATGTGTTTCCATAGTTTGTAAATGTGTTTCAATAGTTTTTAAATGTGTTTCCATAGTTTGTAATTCTGTTTCAGTAATTTGTAAATGTATTTCAATAGTTTATAGAAAAATGTAATATTTTGTAAATATGTTACAATAGTTTTTAAATGTGTTGTAATAGTTTGTAAATGTGTTTCCATAGTTTGTAATTGTGTTTCAGTAATTTGTAGATGTGTTTGAATAGTTTGTAAATGTGTTTCAATAGTTTGTAAATGTGTTTCAATAGTTCGTAGATGTGTTTCAATAGTTTTTAAATGTGTTGTAATAGTTTGTAAATGTGTTTCCATAGTTTGTAATTGTGTTTCAGTAATTTGTAGATGTGTTTCAATAGTTTGTAAATGTGTTTCAATAGTTCGTAGATGTGTTTCAATAGTTTTTAAATGTGTTGTAATAGTTTGTAAATGTGTTTCCATAGTTTATAGAAAAATGTAATATTATGTAAATATGTTACAATAGTTTGTAAATGTGTTTTATTAGTTTGTAAATGTGTTTCAGTATTTTGTAAATGTGTTTCAATAGTTTATTTTTTTTTAAAAACAGTTTGTAAATATGTTACAATAGTTTGTAAATGTGTTTCAATAGTTTATAAAAAAAATGATAGTTTGTAAATATGTTACAATAGTTTGTAAATGTGTTTCAATAGTTTATAAAAAAAATGATAGTTTGTAAATATGTTACAATAGTTTGTAAATGTGTTTCAATAGTTTATAAAAAAAAATGATAGTTTGTAAATATGTTACAATAGTTTGTAAATGTGTTTCAATAGTTTATAAAAAAAATGATAGTTTGTAAATATGTTACAATAGTTTGTAAATGTGTTTCAATAGTTTATAAAAAAAAATGATAGTTTGTAAATATGTTACAATAGTTTGTAAATGTGTTTCAATAGTTTATAAAAAAATGATAGTTTGTAAATATGTTACAATAGTTTGTAAATGTGTTTCAATAGTTTATAAAAAAAAATGATAGTTTGTAAATATGTTACAATAGTTTGTAAATGTGTTTCAATAGTTTATAAAAAAAATGATAGTTTGTAAATATGTTACAATAGTTTGTAAATGTGTTTCAATAATCACTAAAACGACACACACAGTCTCAGGGTCTAAACTGAAACTGAACCGTGTTTCGACGTGAAAGTGTCGCTCTGAGGTTCTCACAGTAGTCGACGCTGCAACAAAGCAGGAGTTCAAACAGTTTTGCTGCCAAACCAAGCGTCTCACTCGTGGTTCTGTTCTGACCCGGTTCTGATCCACGTCTGTGAAACATCATGTGTGGTGAACTCACTGACTCACACACCTGCAGGACACACAACCACACACACACAACCGTGACAGCACGTCTACAGACCGACAACAACACACTGTGAAATACTTGGTCTGGACAAAATAAACATTTCAAACACAAACACGAAAAAGTAGCTCATTAAGTTTAAATAACAATGTTAATAATGTGTCAGTATAATATCTGTCATAAGTATCAAGGACCAGGACTATGAGTACAAATATAAATATTACTTTAAAGCATTCAATGGTCAAAGAAAATAGTACAAAATTACAAAACCATTACTTTAAAAAAGTATTTTTTATGAATTTGCTATTAACATTGTTACTAAGTACACATAACGTCAATTCCTTAATTTATATATTTTTTTAAACTCACGACCTGCTGACAAAATGTCTTGAAAATAATCACATAGACTTTAGATTTGATCGGGTCAAGGGAAAGGGGGCGCAAGGGGGGCAGAAGACCCCCATGAAAATTCAAATAAGTAAAAGTAAAATAAACACTAAGTAAGGAAGATTTGCAGAATTATTTTGTTAATTGGAAGTGGGCGGGAAATGGGGGCATTTTAGGGCAGAGGGTAACTTGATCAGGTCAAGGGGGATTATGACGGGGGGCGCAGGAGGTGCAGAAGACCCCTATGATAATTTAAATATGTGTCGATTTTGAATGAAGTTTAAACTATAAATATTACATACCTAGCAAGTGAGCTTTCCAAAAATTCAGCTCATTTTTGTTAATTTGTAGGGGAGCTGCTAGGGGGCAAGAAAATAGGGACAATTTTAATCATGGAAAATTTCTTGAAATAGGGGGCGCAAGGGGGCACAAGGGGGCGCAAGGGGGCACAAGGGGAGCAAAAGACCCCCATGGAATCTAATTTCTATGAAAGTGTACAACATATTTCTTGAATTTCAGCACCATTTGTTAATTGCAGGGGGGTCACGAGAGGGAAAGGAGACCCCTGAAAATCGAAAAACTTAAATTTAATGGCAAAAACTCCATCCGGTCAAGAGAAAGGGGGGCCACAAAAATACCCTATTTAAACCATACGTATAACATATTTGTTGAGTTTCATCTTATGTGTCAATTTGTAAGGGGGCGATAGGGGGGCAGAAGACCCCCATGGACAGGTTGGAGGTGAGAACATGGATCAAGACAGACATTTGACAAGAAGAGGTTTTAAACGTGGATGATGTCAGTTCGAGGTACAACAATCGTCTCCTCCATCAAGAAACTCCAGGATTTGTGATGTCATCACGGCTCGCTTGAAATTGCCTCCATCTGGCGTTTCTGACGACAGAGACGAGCCTGTCGTGAGATGAGCGATGATCGACCGAACAAGGAGCTGCGTGAGCTCAGATATGATGGAGCGACTCTGGCATCAGAGCTCGTAGGTAAGAGGTGTTGATGTCATCTTCTCTCAATGTCATGATGTCATCTTCTCTCGAAGTCATGATGTCGTCTTCTCTCAACGTCATGATGTCGTCTTCTCTCAACGTCATGATGTCATCTTCTCTCGAAGTCATGATGTCGTCTTCTCTCAATGTCATGATGTCATCTTCTCTCAATGTCATGATGTCGTCTTCTCTCGAAGTCATGATGTCGTCTTCTCTCGAAGTCATTCAATTCAATTCAATTTTATTTAAAGTGTCTTATCATAACAAAGTTATCTCAAGACACTATACAGTTGAAATAAGACTACAGTTGATTAAGGAAAAATAGATCCCAGCAATTCAACAAAGAGCAAGAAACAAAACACTGTACAGTGAGCAATGGAGAGGAAAAACTTCCTTTTAGAAGCAGAAACCTCGAGCGGAACCAGACTCATTGTTGACGGCCTGCCGCTTTGACCGGCTGGGAGGAAGGATGGGGGGGTAGACAGATGGATAAGGAGAGGAGTGAGGGAGGATATAGTGAGAGAAAAGAGGAGAGTGTAGGAGGGTCCATGGGGGTGCTGGAGAGAACTCGGGATCTGATGACGTGGTGAAGATCCTGGATCAGCAGCAGCTCTGGAGGTGGATCCCTGGATCAGCAACAGCTCTGGAGGTGGATCCCTGCATCAGCAGCAGCTCTGGAGGTGGATCCCTGGATCAGCAACAGCTCTGGAGGTGGATCCCTGCATCAGCAGCAGCTCTGGAGGTGGATCCCTGGGGCTCCGGGAGAGAAATAAAAAGGTGTGGGTTTGGGACAAATGTATACAATACACAGGTATACAGACTCCGGTGACGGGTGAAGATATATAGAGGCGAGAGGGGGGGGGGGGTTGAAATAGCCAGGCCAGAGGGCACATACCTAGCACAGCAGATCCAGACACAGGGGCCAAAGCCGCGGCAGGAACCCGCGGGAGACCAGGACCCGGCAGGCGAGATAACCACCAGAGCCGACCCCAAACACCAGCGAGAAGGCGGACCACCACCGGGGGCGCGAGAGGGCGAGCACAGGCGAGGACGACCGAGGAAGCAGAGAGGGGGAGGCACCAGGCGCAGGCACCGGGGCAGAGGGGCAGCCAGAAGAACCAGTCAGGGGATAGAGCCCCGGGGCCAGGCCGGGCGACGGAGGACCCCCAGACCGTCAGGCCGCCAACAAGTCCATAGCAGGGGACCGAGTCAAGGAGATGGGGACCCACCACAGCAGCGGCGGTGGAACCCCCCCCCAATACCCTGCGGACACGGCCAGTAGCCGGGTTGAGTGCCACCGCATGAGCCCGGGGGAGCAATGGCCAGGCACCGGCCCAGGTCCCCCGGGTCACAGGGGGGCCACGTTTGTGCGGGCAGGGCGGGGGCAATGGGGCCGCAGCCGTCCGGGAACGGCCCCCAGTCTTTGAACTGTAGACCGTCCCCAACAGCCGCAGCCCACCTCCCCATGAGGGAAGTTTGGGGGGCCAGCAGTATTCGATGGGCAGTCCACGGTCTCTAAGGTGCCGAGGCCCCGCCCATCACACGTACTGAGCCCCAGCCACCGCCCCCACCCACCATGCACCACCCAGGGGGACAGCAGCACTTGCATGGGCGGTACATGGTCACTACGGTAACATGGGTCCGCCCAATGCCTCCGCCGTCCCCCCAATGCGGCCCCCCCCCACCCGGGAAGCCCCCGAAAGACCGACCAGCCCGGCCACGAACCCCCAGGACCAAGGGCGACAAACCCCCCGACCACGGCACATGCCACACAGGGCGGGTAGAGGACCACAGCCACCGCTGCAGCAGACACCCACCCCAAGACAGGCCCCCCACCACAGACCAGGCGAAGCCATCGGGGCCGGAAGCTCATCCAGAACACCCGGCCAGCCCCAGCCCCACCCCCGACGGCTCACCCGCCGACCCCGTCGGCAGGACCAGCAACCCCCCAGCCCCAGCACCGCCCCCAGCGCAACCCCCCATCCACCACCCCAGCCACCCCCGCCAGCACCCGCCCCCACGCACCATCAAAAACCCCCCGGGAGCAGGCCACCCGCCTGCGCACGGGGCCATCGCGGCACCAGCGGTGACCACCACCAGGCCCAAGGCACCCACAGGCCCCACCCGCCGGACCCCCACACCCGAACCGGCCATGACGTCACAATGTCATCTTCTCTCGACGTCATGATGTCATCTTCTCTCGACATCACAATGTCATCTTTTCTCGACGTCACAATGTCATCTTCTCTCGACGTCATGATGTCATCTTCTCTCGACCTCATGATGTCATCTTCTCTCGACGTCACGATGTCATCTTCTCTCGACGTCATGATGTCATCTTCTCTCGACCTCATGATGTCATCTTCTCTCGACGTCACGATGTCATCTTCTCTCGACGTCATGATGTCGTCTTCTCTCGACGTCACAATGTCATCTTCTCTCGACGTCATGATGTCATCTTCTCTCGACGTCATGATGTCATCTTCTCTCGACGTCACAATGTCATCTTCTCTCGACGTCACAATGTCATCTTCTCTCGACGTCATGATGTCATCTTTTCTCGACGTCACAATGTCATCTTCTCTCGACGTCATGATGTCATCTTCTCTCGACCTCATGATGTCATCTTCTCTCGACGTCACGATGTCATCTTCTCTCGACGTCATGATGTCATCTTCTCTCGACGTCACAATGTCATCTTCTCTCGACGTCATGATGTCATCTTCTCTCGACCTCATGATGTCATCTTCTCTCGACGTCACGATGTCATCTTCTCTCGACGTCATGATGTCATCTTCTCTCGACGTCATGATGTCATCTTCTCTCGACGTCACAATGTCATCTTCTCTCGACGTCACAATGTCATCTTCTCTCGACGTCATGATGTCATCTTCTCTCGACGTCACAATGACATCTTTTCTCGACGTCACAATGTCATCTTCTCTCGACGTCATGATGTCATCTTCTCTCGACCTCATGATGTCATCTTCTCTCGACATCACGATGTCATCTTCTCTCGACGTCATGATGTCATCTTCTCTCGACGTCACAATGTCATCTTCTCTCGACGTCATGATGTCATCTTCTCTCGACCTCATGATGTCATCTTCTCTCGACGTCACGATGTCATCTTCTCTCGACGTCATGATGTCATCTTCTCTCGACGTCACAATGTCATCTTCTCTCGACGTCATGATGTCATCTTCTCTCGACATCATGATGTCATCTTCTCTCGACATCATCAGACGATTGAACATCAGACAGAGAAGATAACAGAACCACCCTCCGTGTCCAGCTCATTATTCACTAAGTTGAACTTGACTCACACTAGTCAGGAACCGACATCTTCCTCCTCTCGTCGAATCACTTGCATCTGCTGCTACACAGTTGTGTTGCTTTAACCCTCCGGGGAGTCGACGCTTCTCCTTCACGGAGCTGCAATGAATCATGGGAAAAGGCTGTGCTCGCGACAGACTTAACTTAACCCTCCATAACTCATGACCTTCACAACGTAATCTAGCAATAAAAAAAACATACTTTGGTTAAATAACTATAAAAGGAATAGTCGACCATCTAATAACAGACGTTTTGAATCAAGAAAGGCACGCAGACTTCTGCCAAGCAGCTCAATGTGGCCAAGATTGTGATTTTATTTTAGTGTATGAGCCCATGTTTATTTTATCTAAATTGTTTTGTACCTTTTTAGCATTTGAAATTGTGTTTTTTTTTCTTAAATGTTTGAATACTTTATTATGTTTGTATGCGTATGTGCATCCTTGTGTACTTGTGTTTTTCTGGCTCATAAACAAAAAAAAACATATTTCAGTTGAAAAACTATAAAAGAAATAGTAGACAATCTAATAATAGACATGATTTGAATCTAGAAAAGGCAGACCTCTGCCAAGCAGCTCAATGTGGCCAACATTGTGATTAAATGTTTTATACTTTTTTAGCATTTGAATTTATGTTTCCTCGGAAATGTTTGAATACTTTAACATGTTTGTGTGTGTATGTCCAACCTTGTGTACTTGGACATGGAAACACACAAAAATGCAAAATAAAAATAGACAAAAGATACAACGTTGTGTATGTGTAACAACAAGGGTGTTCAATTTAAGTTAAAAAAAAAATTCGTATAAAATAAGAAATATTGATGTGGCAATGAGCTCAATAACAGCAGGTGGCAGTAGAGCTGCAAAACTATCACACACACACATTAGAAGAAGAGCAGAAGCTCCTTCTGCACCACAGAGAGACACATCTTATCCAGAAGATAACTCAGAAAACTGTCAACTTTAGCCATAAAGTATTTATTTATTTCTGTCACAGTTCGACTCCCTCAGCCTCAGTGACGACAACGTCAGTTCAAAGTGTTGCTTTATTCTGCAGCAGCAACACAAACTTGTGACTCACAACTGAAAACATTTGTCAAAAAATCCGTGAACACAAAATATTAACGATGGCAGAGTTTCATCGACTCGTGTCAACAGTTTCAAACAAACACAACATTAACGTTGTTATAATTACGCTTTCGCCGCCTCGGAGAAATCAACACAAACGCACACTCTGGTTGTGTCTTTGACGCGCGACGACAACACGCGATCGAAGTGAGGAAACTTGTGAGTCTGGGTCACACCTCTGTTATTTGCTGCATGTTACACGTTTGGAAAGAAAAAGTCTAATGACACCAAATACAGGCAACAGACGTTAGCCAAACGCAGAGTAGACGTTAGCTAAACGCAGAGTAAACGTTAGCTAAACGCAGAGTAAACGTTAGCTAAACGCAGAGTAAACGTTAGCTAAACGCAGAGTAAACGTTAGCCAAACGCAGAGTAAACGTTAGCTAAACGCAGAGTAAACGTTAGCCAAACGCAGAGTAGACGTTAGCTAAACGCAGAGTAAACGTTAGCTAAACGCAGAGTAAACGTTAGCTAAACGCAGAGTAAACGTTAGCCAAACGCAGAGTAAACGTTAGCCAAACGCAGAGTAGACGTTAGCTAAACGCAGAGTAGACGTTAGCTAAACGCAGAGTAGACGTTAGCTGTAAACTCTGCACTCACTCGGCTAATTGTTGGTTCCAAGTAACATAGAAGAAGTTAGTGGTTTTAAAAAGACTTGATACATCATTATATTGACATTTTATTCACTATGTTGATATACAACATATCTGTATCGATGTTTAATTAATTAATTTATATTTTTTTGCTTTCAAATCATGTTATTTTTATCATAGATCTTTTTTGGTTTATTCAACAATAAACTTTTTTTTTTTATTAAACATTAATTAAATTAACAAAGATGAAAATATTCACTGCGTTCATTTTCCTTCATTTTGGTGTTTCAATTAAACCTTCTGCCTCTAGATGGCAGTAGTTATCACGTCCTCCGAAGCTTTACAGAAGAAAGAAATCCTACAAAATGACTGGGGACGAGAGGATACAATGGATTCCAGCAGCAAGTTTGTTTTCATATTTTCAGTTTTTAGTTCTATTAATTTAACCAAAAGAGATTTGAACACAGCAAGAAGGTTGCTGGTTCACTTCCAGGCTGAGATAACTTGTGACCTTTCTGTGTGGAGTTTGTATGTTCTCCCCGTCATGCCTGGGTTTACTCCGGGCACTCCGGTTTCCTCCCACAGACCAGAAACATACAAAGGTTGATTGATAATAATTGGGATAATTGTCCGTAGGTATGAGTGTGTGTGTGTGAATGGTGACTGGCATCCTGTCCAGGGTGTCCCCTGCCTCTCGCCCTATGATACTGGGATAGACTCCATTCACCCTGTGACCTCCGTAAGGGATAAAGAGGTAGAAAATGAATGAATGAATGAGATTTGAACAATCACAGGACGTCACTAAAAATTTCGCTAAAATAGTTTCGTAAATTTCGCAAGAGTATGGAAATATCAAATTTTATCTTGAGATATATACAAATATTAATTTATAAATATCGTATTTAGAAGTTTATTCTTTTCAGATTCAATAGTTTGTGTAGTTCCACAAGGGTCAAACCTTGTTACATTACTTTTTAGTCTTCATTAATTAATATCAGTATTTATTAATACATTGCTGGTTAAAGACAGAAACTCAATAATAACAAATATTATTCGCCTCGACCGTCGCTAACATTCAAACCCACAGGTTGTTGCAAATGTGGCAGAATTCTGAGCATTTAAAGACTTTTTCTTGGAACTGAAAACTTTTCCTGTTTGTAAAACAAACTTTGTTCAACACTCGGCCTCTCGATCCATCATCCGCCGACGACATCAACTTCCTACTTTCAAACATTAGAGCTGGACGTGTCAAAATGAAGCTATTTTTGTCTCTTTTCTATTGACTTTTTTAGGTAATTCCAAACATTTCAGTGTTTATAGGCGACAAATGAGAGAAAAACATCTGAAGGAACAGAGTTTTCTTCTAGTTACTTAGTTAATACGGTAAAATTGATTTTTATATTCTTAATATTCTTAATATTTAACATTTTATCTATTTATCTATTTATTAATCACTTCAAAATCCAAAACTCATTGGTCGTTTCCGACTTTACAAATGTTTATGGATTTTCCCTTTAGTTTATTCAGTTTTTAATTGGAATTTTTGACAAACCAATATTTTTAAAACCCAACTGTCAATCAAATCAAATCAAATACAACCATGGTCACCTGAAGCACCATAACACAAATCATGAAAACACACAATCAATCAATATTCAAGCAACAATTCAATTAAGAACATTTTTTTAATTTTTCCTTTTCTAACAATTTACAAGAAAATATTAAAATTGTTATTTTATTTTTGTGCTGCAATTTAACTTCTGCTCCACTAGATGGCAGGAGTCATTACGTCCTCCACGGCTACTCTAGGAATACAATCCCGTGAGATCCTAGCGATGACTGAGGACAAGGGGATACAGTCGACTACAGCAACATTCGAAACGAAAAAATAAAGTCATCCCTAAAATTGTTTTCCGATCTGAGCTGAATAAATGGTATATTTCTGCTTTAACAAGTGAAAACCATAATAAATCAAGATACAAAATGGCTGCCGAACCATTGAACAGCAACAAAACCCAAGAAACATGTAATTCCAGTCTTTATATTTCCACATTTCTTCAATAAAGTGGAGAAAAATGAGAGAGTAGTGCTGCACGATTTTGGAAATAAGTGCGATATTCGATATTGATGTCTTGAATTTCGATATCGATATAAATGGGATATTTATATTCCAGGGTCCAGGGGTTTAGAGAAGGAAAGACGGACAGGTTTGTTCGGAAGTTCACGATCTTCTAAGAAAACAACTGAGACGAGATGAAAAGTTCTTACGATATGTTGCTTTAACAAAGGAGGTTGAAAGAGACGAGTGACTGGATCACTAGTGTTTGACTAGATCACAAGTTAGTATTACTTCACTGGATCACTAGTGTTTGACTAGATCATAAGTTAGTATTACTTCACTGGATCACTAGTGTTTGACTAGATCATAAGTTAGTATTACTTCACTGGATCACTAGTGTTTGACTAGATCATAAGTTAGTATTACTTCACTGGATCACTAGTGTTTGACTAGATCATAAGTTAGTATTACTTCACTGGATCACTAGTGTTTGACTAGATCATAAGTTAGTATTACTTCACTGGATCACTAGTGTTTGACTAGATCATAAGTTAGTATTACTTCACTGGATCACTAGTGTTTGACTAGATCATAAGTTAGTATTACTTCACTGGATCACTAGTGTTTGACTAGATCACAAGTTAGTATTACTTCACTGGATCACTAGTGTTTGACTAGATCATAAGTTAGTATTACTTCACTGGATCACTAGTGTTTGACTAGATCATAAGTTAGTATTACTTCACTGGATCACTAGTGTTTGACTAGATCATAAGTAAGTATTACTTCACTGGATCACTAGTGTTTGACTAGATCATAAGTTAGTATTACTTCACTGGATCACTAGTGTTTGACTAGATCAGAAGTTAGTATTACTTCACTGGATCACTAGTGTTTGACTAGATCATAAGTTAGTATTACTTCACTGGATCACTAGTGTTTGACTAGATCATAAGTAAGTATTACTTCACTGGATCACTAGTGTTTGACTAGATCATAAGTAAGTATTACTTCACTGGATCACTAGTGTTTGACTAGATCATAAGTTAGTATTACTTCACTGGATCACTAGTGTTTTACTAGATCATAAGTTAGTATTACTTCACTAGATCACTAGTGTTTGACTAGATCATAAATTAGTATTACTTCACTGGATCACTAGTGTTTGACTAGATCATAAGTTAGTATTACTTCACTGGATCACTAGTGTTTGACTAGATCATAAGTTAGTATTACTTCACTAGATCACTAGTGTTTGACTAGATCAGAAGTTAGTTTTACTTCACTGGATCACTAGTGTTTGACTAGATCACAAGTTAGTATTACTTCACTGGATCACTAGTGTTTGACTAGATCACAAGTTAGTATTACTTCACTGGATCACTAGTGTTTGACTACATCAGAAGTTAGTATTACTTCACTGGATCACTAGTGTTTGACTAGATCATAAGTTAGTATTACTTCACTGGATCACTAGTGTTTGACTAGATCATAAGTAAGTTTTACTTCACTGGATCACTAGTGTTTGACTAGATCATAAGTTAGTATTACTTCACTGGATCACTAGTGTTTGACTAGATCATAAGTTAGTATTACTTCACTGGATCACTAGTGTTTGACTAGATCATAAGTAAGTATTACTTCACTGGATCACTAGTGTTTGACTAGATCATAAGTAAGTATTACTTCACTGGATCACTAGTGTTTGACTAGATCATAAGTTAGTATTACTTCACTGGATCACTAGTGTTTGACTAGACCACAAGTTAGTATTACTTCACTGGATCACTAGTGTTTGACTAGATCACAAGTTAGTATTACTTCACTGGATATACTGAGACAAGATGCGTCGCCATAGCAACCGAGTGCAACAAGCTGCGCCGCACAGTTCACAGACGGACGGAGACGTAAACAACAACAAGACATAGAAGTACAAACTGACAACTTTACAGAACGTGACACTGTTCACATTTAAAAATGTTTGATTAATACAATAAAAAATGATACATTTTTGCACGTGTTTTCGATGCATATCGCACGTGCAAATATCACGACGTTGATATTTTTCCGATATACCGTGCAGCGCCAATGGAGACGTGATGAGCTCTGAGCTCTGGGAAAATGTCTTCTTGGACCAACAGGTGTTTGAAACATAAAGATTTTACTCTCTGGTTGTTTCACTGCATAGTTATGTGCTTAGAAGCTGCAGCTAAAAGTGGAGCAAACAGAACCTTTTCAGCCCAATTATGGCTTTTTCAGGTTCGCACTTCTTTTTGTTCTGAGCTGCACACACAAGATCTGAGCAACACAAACACTTGAGCTCTAGTTGTGAGCAACACAACTGCAACACACACAGTGTTCACTTTCAGACTCTGTGTCCAGGTTTGTTCCCGAGACTCGTCCAGAGACGACACCAGACGCTCCAAAGATGGAGAAAAACCTCAGATATGACGAATAACATGACTCAAGATGAAGATCGTTTCTCTCTAAGACTTTTTGAAAGAATCAGAGAATGTTTTCTCCTCAGTCTGCAGAAGAATGACTGATGCTCTAGTCTGAGTCGCTCACTGATGAGCTCTATATGGTCTAGAGCAGCCAGTGGTTAAAAATATATATATACAGTATATATATATACAGTATATATAAATATATTGACATTTTATTAACCATATTATATTGATAATCAATCATCGATGTTTAATTAAATTATTGTTTTTTTTAGTTTTTTCAAATGATGTTATTTTTTAATCAAAGATCTTTTTGGTTAATTTATGATCAATAAGAGTTTTTTATAAAACATTGATTAAATGAAAAAAAGAGAGTTTTTGTTCATTTTGGTGTTTCAATATAACCTCCGGCCTCTAGATGGCAGCGGCCATTACGTCCTTCGCAGCTAAAGGAAGAAAGAAATCCTGCGAAATGACTGGGGACGAGAGGATACATATTATCTTATCGTGAGATATATATAAATATTCATCTATAAACATCGTATCTTTGAAGTATATTCTTTTTAGATTCAATAGTTTGTGTAGTTCCACAACTACATGTTTCAATTCAACCTTCGGCCTCTAGATGGCAGCGGCCATTACGTCCTCCGCAGCTAAAGGAAGAATGAAATCCTGCGAAATGACTGGGGACGAGAGGATACATATTATCTTATCGTGAGATATATATAAATATTTATCTATAAACATCGTATCTTTGAAGTATATTCTTTTTAGATTCAATAGTTTGTGTAGTTCCACAACTACATGTTTCAATTCAACCTTCGGCCTCTAGATGGCAGCGGTCAGTACGTCCTCTGCAGGTAAAGGGGGAAAGAAACCCTGCTAAAATCACCCAAGTGACTGAGGACAAGAGGATACAGTGGACTACAGCAGTTTTTAAAGCTGAGGTTTGGACATATTTTTGAATATGAAAAAAATTCAGTTTTCACTAAAATAGTTTAGTAAAAGTGTATTGAAATATTAAATCGTATCGTGAGTATCAAGTAAATATTCACGTATAAACATTGTATCCATGAAGTACATCATTAGTAGTTAGTTAGTAGTTCCACAGGTTTGTTTTACCGTCTCATCTTTAAAAACCAAACTCTACACAAGGTTTCAGGATCGAAACCCGAAGCTAAAGCAAACAGAACCTGAATGATTTGTTTCTTTCTTCCATTCTGTAGAAAACTAGTTTTATTCATTTTCTTCTGTTCCATGAGGTGTTACATCAGAAGATGATCGTCCTCCTTTTTTCTCTTCCTCTCCTCCCTTCAGTCGTCCTCCTCCCTCTCGTCTTCGTCTCTCTTCTCTCATTCCTTTCCACCTCTTACCACAAATCACTATATCATCTTCAGACATCATCGTCCATGGATATGACCCCCTGACCTGTCCCTCTGTTCGTTTGCATTCAAGTTTTTACAGAAATAAATGAAACTGTTTTCTAATAAATAAGACAAAAAACAAGTGAAATATAATTTAAAAATATTGAAACAACTTCCTGTTTTTATACAAGATTTTAGTAAAAGTCTTTTTCCTTGATTTATTGTATTTAGTTTGTGAGCCAATTGATGACTATGAGCAGATTTTCATGGTTTCCTTTGTATTGTTTAATCAGAGAATGCGAAAATAAACAACATTTTAAAATCTTTGAACTTTGCTCTTTTTATTTGTACTTTGCTCTATTTCATTAGCATTTTATTATCCCTTTGCGCTTTGCTCTTTTTATTTTTACTCTGCTCTATTATTTGTACTTTGTTCTTTTTATTAGCACTTTATTATCTCTTTGCACTTTGCCCTTTTTTATTTTCCTTTGCTTTTTTTAGCTCTTTATTATGTCTTTGCACTTTGCTCTTTTTATTTTTAATTTGTACATTGTTCTTTTTATTCGTCCTTTGTTCTTTTTATTCCCACGTTATTATCTCCTCACACTTTTCTCTTTTTATTTTTACTTTTTTATTTTTATTTGAACTTTATTATCGCTTTGCGCTTAGCTATTTTTATTTGCTCTTTGTTCTTTTTATTCGCACGTTATTATCTCTTCGCACTTTGCTCTTTTTATTTTTACTCTGCTCTATTATTTGTACTTTGTTCTTTTTATTAGCACTTTATTATCTCTTTGCACTTTGCCCTTTTTTATTTTCCTTTGCTTTTTTTAGCTCTTTATTATGTCTTTGCACTTTGCTCTTTTTATTTTTTATTTGTACATCGTTCTTTTTATTCGTCCTTTGTTCTTTTTATTCCCACGTTATTATCTCTTCACACTTTTCCCTTTTTATTTTTATTTGAACTTTATTATCGCTTTGTGCTTAGCTCTTTTTATTTGCACTTTGTTCTTATATTCGCACGTTATTATCTCTTCACACTTTTCTCTTTTTATTTTTACTTTTTTATTTTTATTTGAACTTTATTATCGCTTTGCGCTTAGCTATTTTTATTTGCACTTTGTTCTTTTTATTTGCACGTTATTATCTCTTCGCACTTTGCTCTTTTTATTTGCACTTTCTTCTTTTAGTTTGTGCTTTTTTTCTTTTTATTTGCACTTTGCTCTTTTTATTTGTACTTTCTTCTTTTAGTTTGTGCATTTTTTCTTTTTATTTGCACTTTGATCTGTTTATTTAGACTTTGTTCTTGTTCTTGCGTTTATGAAACTTCTGTACCTTCTATTGTCTGCTGTGAACTGGAAACCTTATTTCCTGAAGAAGACCACAAGAGGGATTAATAAAGTCTATATAATATAATCTAATCTAAAAACACCACAAAGTAATGCAAGTGTCGATGCTGAATCTTTAACGCATTCAAATCCTAAAAACACATTGGGCGTCTCTGGACATACAAACGTATTGAATATGTTGGTGATATGACCTCGATGGAGCAGCAGGTGGCAGCAGAGTTCTGGATCTCCCTTTGAAGAACGTGACTAAACTTCAAATAGTTTGTGGATCCAGATGGTAATCAAGAAAACCTTTATCCACATTTCCATCAAATATCATTGAAAACCCAAGTGTGTTTTTGAGATATTCTGCCTACTGACACACAAACACAGTCTCCTTGGCAGAGGTAATTATAAAAAGCTTCAGAGTTCAACAGGTTTTGAGGATAAAAGTCGTTCTATTTCCAGCGACACACTCGATCCTCGCCGCACACACGTCATCAATGAAGGCGCTTGTGTGTCGAGACACAATATGTTCTCACGTCCAGCAGGTATGAAGTCACGCCACGAACACACAAATACGTTTGTGCGTCGACCTCCTGACGGACCTCCTGAAGGACCTCCTCACGGACCTCCTGACGGACGTCTGCGAAGCGACAGTGTTTGTGTTGTGTTTGGAGAACGTAGCGACAACTTGTTTTCAAATCAGACTCTTGAACGAGCTTCAACATTTTCTTTTTTCTTTTTTCCACTAATAGATGTAATTCCTGGAGGGGAGAAGGAGGTGGAGGGGGGTCTGGGGAGGTCTAGACTCCACAGCAGACCCCCCTCCTCATCTAAGTCTCTGAGCCAATTACATGGGGTCCACTCTCAAATCCTTTTTTTCTCCCCTCGACCCTCCTTCTCTCGACAGGCCCGGTCTGGCCCCGACAGGCGTGCAGGGGATAAAACCTGGAGTCCTGGAGACCAGGGAGACATTTGGGAGCAAGATGGCGAGGGGGACTCTGGGCTCGTACCTTCTCGCGGCCCTTCTTCTGGGTCTGTGGAAGCCTTCGCTGCAGGGAGGTGAGTCTCATCACTGGGCACCTGTCGAGATGTTTTCAGATAGACTTAAAGAACATGATCTTCACAGAAGGGCTTTCATTTCGGACGAACATTAATCAATTTAAGAAAAGTATTATCTTTAATTTATGATTGATCTTTTTGTTTGTTATTTATTCGTTTTATTACAACATTTTTAAATGAGTTGAGAGAAGCTGCTCAACATAAACTCAGGTATTGGGCAACAATTATTTGCGTTCTCATGGTTCGTCGGAAATTATACTTTAGTTTTACGACATTATTTCCTGTTTTCAGAGACGTTAATTTTTGCCCTTTTTTTAACTTTCGTGGTAAAAATATGTCGATTTCTACCTTTTTTTTTACCTTAACATTTTTTTTTTACACATTTAGGCAACTTTTATTTGGGTTCTCATGGTTCGTCGGATATCATACTTTAGTTTTATGACATTATTTCCCGTTTTTTCAGAGACGTTGATTTTTGCCCTTTTTTTTAACAACTTTCGTGGTAAAAAAATGTTGATTTCTACCTTTTTTGAGCCTTAAAAATTGTTTTTTTTTACACATTTAGGCATATCTAATTGCGTTCACATGTCCGCCATTCGTTTTTCCAACATAATTTCTCATTTTTAGAGACGTTGATTTTTGGCCTTTTTTTTTACAAGTTTTCAAGGTAAAAATATGTCGATTAATACATTTTTTTTTAGCCTTTAAAAACAATTATTTGCTCTCACATGGTCCGTCAGAAATCATACATTAGTTTTACGACATTATTTTCCATAGTGAAGTCAAGCTGAGTTGGACTCTGATCAGAACCTGGACTTTAAAGAAGTCGTACATCATAGAATTAAATCTCTTTATCATCAACAACATTGTAGGGACAGTTCTGTACAATTAAAATTCAGTTTTACGTCTTGACCTGCACCAAACCACACAATTAACAAAACAATGTTTCTTAATTAAAAACACATTACATCAAAATGAATAAAACAATTTACGTGATAAATGACTAAATAAATGCATTGTTAAAGAAAAAGTTAACAGAGAATATAAATTACCTACAACCAAATACCATTAATCATCCAAACTACTATGTACTATTTAAATGAAAATTTTTCATTTTCTGCTACATGAATGATGGACCAGGTGAAGGTGAAGGTGAAGGTGAAGGTGAAGGTGAAGGAGGAGGTGAAGGAGGAGGTGAAGGTGAAGGTGAAGGAGGAGGTGAAGGTGAAGGTGAAGGTGAAGGTGAAGGTGAAGGTGAAGGAGGAGGTGAAGGAGGAGGTGAAGGTGAAGGTGAAGGAGGAGGTGAAGGTGAAGGTGAAGGTGAAGGAGGAGGTGAAGGAGGAGGTGAAGGTGAAGGTGAAGGTGAAGGTGAAGGTGAAGGTGAAGGTGAAGGTGAAGGTGAAGGTGAAGGTGAAGGAGGAGGTGAAGGTGAAGGTGAAGGTGAAGGAGGAGGTGAAGGAGGAGGTGAAGGTGAAGGTGAAGGTGAAGGTGAAGGTGAAGGTGAAGGTGAAGGTGAAGGTGAAGGTGAAGGTGAAGGAGGAGGTGGAGGTGAAGGAGGAGGTGAAGGAGGAGGTGGAGGTGAAGGAGGAGGTGAAGGTGAAGGTGAAGGAGGAGGTGGAGGTGAAGGTGAAGGTGAAGGTGAAGGTGAAGGTGAAGGTGAAGGTGAAGGTGAAGGAGGAGGTGGAGGTGAAGGAGGAGGTGGAGGTGAAGGAGGAGGTGAAGGTGAAGGTGAAGGAGGAGGTGGAGGTGAAGGTGAAGGTGAAGGTGAAGGTGAAGGTGAAGGTGAAGGTGAAGGTGAAGGTGAAGGTGAAGGTGAAGGTGAAGGTGAAGGTGAAGGAGGAGGTGGAGGTGAAGGAGGAGGTGAAGGTGGTTTGTGAGCTGAAGCACCAGAGAGTCACGCAGGTTAAAAGTGTCTCACACTTTTGTCGAGCTGCAGTTTCTATGAAGATGTAAAACAAGCTCGTGCTGTTAAATCTTCCAGATGTTTGTCTTGATTAGGATCTGGACGACTTACTGAGCTGCTCCACGTTTTATCAAAACTCGTCATCTTGTGTGTGAAAGAGGACGAAATAACTGCTTAAACCTTTAATAAGTTTGTTTAAAAAACACACACGACAGACTCTAAACAAACATCTCGAAACATGTCATGACTATGATTTGAAGGAAGTCGTATCATCTCGAAAACATATCATGTTCGTTAAAAAAACAACAATAAATGACCCAAAACAAGGAATACTGATTGTATATATATACATATATATAGCAGTGTCAGAGGAAGTTGTGGTAGCAGAAGTAGTACAGGTAAAAGAAGCAGAAGTACCTGTTTTTGAAGTTGCAGTACCTAAAGTTGTAGAAATCATAGTTCTAGCAGTACAAGATGTAGTAGCTGAAGTTTAAGTAGCAACTGAGGTATTTTGATAGTACTAGTAGATGTGATAAAATTAGTGTAAGTCGAACTTGAAGTAACTAAAGTTGTAGTTACAATTGAGGATGTATAGTATTTTTTAGAAATACTTGTGATAAAAGTAGTTGTAATAACAATTGGAGTAGTTGTATAGTTCAGTATGAATAATAAAAAATGTGGTGGTAGAAGTTGTAGTAATATTTGAGGTTGTTGTGTAGCACTAGTAAGAGTAATAAAAGTAGTGGTAGTATAAGATGTAGTAGCTGAATTTAGTACTAGTAGATGTGATAAAATAAGAGGTATTAGAGGTTGTAATAGCTTTATTTCTAGTAACAGTTATAGTAATTGTATAGTATATCTAGAAGTAGTTGTAATAAAATTAGTAGTAGTAGAAGTTGTAGTAACAATAGAGGTAGAGTACTAGTAGATGTAAAGCAGTGGTAGTAGAAGTCGCAGTAGTGATAACGACAATTCCAAAAAGAAGTAATGGTAGTAAACGTAAAGCTAAAGGCAGTAGAAGTTGCAGTATTAGTAAAGACTCGTTAATCGAGTATATTTGATAGAAAATGCTGAGCAGGCAAATCAATGCTCGTCAACGGTAATAAAACCTGGCTTTTATTCCAGCTGTGATGTCATGTTTGATCTCAGGACCAACGAGGAACAGGCCTGCGGGCCGTAAGAAGACAGATGACTCTCATTATCAATGCTGTTGTGGTAATGTGTTGTACATGGCGGCGCGACAAGATCACTCACGTTTGTTTAAGAATCCCCGCAGACGTCTCCGGTCTCACGTCGTACCAGCATTTCCTTTTATAGAGCTTCATGTGTTTCTATTCCTGGCTAGCATGGTCTGTGAAAAAGAACATGTGAGAAAGTGTGAGAATTACGACCGGGGGGAAAACATGCCTTTCTGGTGATTGGATGTTTGCTATCAGATAGAGTCGATAAAAACAAACACACCACGGCGCGAACACAAGGAACCCCTTTCCTGCATTTCCAAGACATCTGATTCTACTTGCAACAAGTGATTCCCTGCAGGTCCGTGGCAAATATAAAAAGAGACTATTGTGCTCAATTTATGTGTGATGAGGTCAAGAGTAAACACAACATGGGGGCCCCACAAGTTGCTGGATGAGATGGTCAATCCAAATACTTACCCAGGACCAACGTTAACAAATATTTTTAAGGTATTCAAGGGGGTCCAGTTATATAATACTGGGATATGAAAGACTGACCCCGCTCTGTCCTCAAGAGCTTGGAGGAAGTGTTATCACATCATTGCTGTTCAGGTTTGGAGAAGTTCCTGGAACAGTCTAACCACAGTGGGCAGGGACTCAGCGTTTTGAAGAACATCTACCCATGATTAACCGTTGAATGGTAATTTGTGCATTTCTGTGAAACAGGTGTTTATGTACCTGCCGGTGGAGCAGCTGGAGCAGGGGTTGGCGCTGGTGTCGGACCAGGAGGAACTGGGTCTGGATTCAGACCAGGAGGAACTGGCACTGGGTATGGACCAGGAGGAACTGGGACTGGGTATGGACCAGGAGGAACTGGCACTGGGTATGGACCAGGAGGAACTGGGACTGGATTTGGACCAGCAGGAACTGGGTATGGACCAGGAGGAACTGGGACGGGACCAGGAGGAACTGGTGGAGGTACTTTCTGAACATGCAATTCTTGTAATAATTTGATTATTTTCCAACATATATTCATTTATTTTGGGTTTTCTTTTCTTAAGGAACCATCGGTAGCCAAGGACAAGGAGGAGTTAGACCAGGGGGAGTAGGCCCTGGAGGGGCTGGACAAGGAGGGTTTGGACCAGGGGGAGTAGGCCCTGGAGGGGCTGGCCAAGGAGGGTTTGGACCGGGTGGAGTAGGCCCTGGAGGAGCTGGACAAGGAGGGTTTGGACCAGGGGGAGTAGGCCCTGGAGGGGCTGGCCAAGGAGGATTTGGACCAGGCGGAGTAGGCCCTGGAGGAGCTGGCCAAGGAGGGTTTGGACCAGGGGGAGTAGGCCCTGGAGGCACTGGCCAAGGAGGGTTTGGACCAGGCGGAGTAGGCCCTGGCGGCACTGGCCAAGGAGGGTTTGGACCAGGGGGAGTAGGCCCTGGAGGAGCTGGACAAGGAGTTGGACCAGGTAAAGAAAACGTCTCACTAGAATAGGATTCTAACTATTAAACATTGTACACAATGAAACAAAAATGAAACTATTGTAACTTGTTTAGAAATATAACTCAGAAACAGTTCTAAACCATCTTGTCAGTTTCATTATTCTAATGTTTACTTTCCATCTTTCCTCCAGGTGGAAAGCCTTCTAAAACAGGTACGAAAAAAAAGGTTAACTTTTTAAAAATGTTTTTCATAATCTTGGATCGCACTCACCAAAAGCATGTATCATTTTCATTAGCAAATGTTTACAGTATTCCTAAACATTTTCCTCATGAAACGACTCAACTACTGTATAGCCGTGGCTCTAGTCCCAATCACTGATGGATAACTAAGCAGCTCTCCTGGTTAAAAACCCTTTGGGTCCAGACCATACATGACTTTGTCTTCGGAAAACTGACCATTTTGAAAATGGGTCAAAGTCAAAGGATGTTAGAGGAAAGGTTTGGTCGTCCTTTTGACCACGTTTTTCAACAGGAAGAGGCTATGGACGAGGAGGAGGACAGTTTGGACCAGGACAGGGAGCAGGAATAGGTTTTGGCCAAGGTGGAGTTGGCCATTTTTTCATTCAATCACCAAAAACTGGAGATAAAATATAGCGTCAAAGATAATATAGAGTTGCAAGAGGATTTTAACGTTCATTGATTCAATCATTGATCTAGGGTTAAACTTGTGGAAGAGGCTAAGAAACAAATCTTGTCTCCTGTCATGCTAAAGAAAATACAGTACATTGTTACATCAGTCCAGCCCAGGACTGTAAATATTATTTATTTTGTCTGTCGACTAAGAGATACAAGATGCTTTTTGTTCTCCGCGATTCATTTCCTCATTACGTCAGGGTTGCCTCTGTGGGGTCAAACCGCCCAGATAAAGACTAACGCCTGAGGAATGGCCCGCCTGATATAGACAGAAAAAAGGGATTACACCAGTGAGACTGCTCTGTTGTCATAAAGGATAAATGAAATCCCTGGACAGATGAAACAGCATTTGACGGCAATGATCTCTATAAGTCATCATTCTGTGAGATTATGACAGTATTTATTTGAAATTATAACATTGTTTTTTATTTTATCCACCAATTAGGATACGGAACCCTCGGGGCAGGGGGATTAGGGGGTGGAGCTACTGGAGCTGGAGGTCTTGGGACTGGCAGGGGTCAAGGCTACACACCTGGAGGTCTGTGATGTCACGAGCAACTATAAACTGACTTTGAGATAACTCTATGGTTCAGATTACAGCTCATAATAAAAGATTTCTCTACTCACACAGGAGGTTATGGCGGTAGTTACGGAACAGGCCAGTATCCCGGCTCAGGTGTTCCCAAACCTCCTAAAACAGGTACAACTCATCAGTTCATATGTTAGCGAGTAACTAGGATGTTTTCTTATTTTTTTCTATGTATTTTATCACACTAGGGGGAACATTCACTGGACAAACCGGTGGCAGAGGATTTGGACCTGGTGGAGCAGGGGTTGGGACTGGTGGGACAGGGTATGGACCTGGTGGCGCAGGGGTTGGGCCTGGAGGAACCAGGTATGGACCTGGTGGAGCAGGGGTTGGGCCTGGTGGAGCAGGGGTTGGGCCTGGTGGAACAGGGTATGGACCTGGTGGAGCAGGGGTTGGGCCTGGTGGAACAGGGTATGGACCTGGTGGAGCAGGGGTTGGGCCTGGTGGAACAGGGTATGGACCTGGTGGAGCAGGGTATGGACCTGGTGGAACAGGGTATGGACCTGGTGGAGCAGGGGTTGGGCCTGGTGGAGCAGGGGTTGGGCCTGGTGGAGCGGGGGTTGGGGCTGGTGGAACAGGGTACGGACCTGGTGGAACAGGGTATGGACCTGGTGGAGCAGGGGTTGGGCCTGGTGGAACAGGGTATGGGCCTGGTGGAGCAGGGGTTGGGCCTGGTGGTACAGGGTATGGACCTGGTGGGGCAGGGGTTGGGCCGGGGGGAACAGGATATGGACCTGGTGGAGCAGGGGTTGGGACTGGTGGAACAGGGTATGGACCTGGTGGAGCAGGGGTTGGGCCTGGTGGAACAGGGTATGGACCTGGTGGAGCAGGGGTTGGGACTGGTGGAACAGGGTATGGACCTGGTGGAGCAGGGGTTGGGCCTGGGGGAACAGGGTATGGACCAGGAGGTGCAGGAGCTGGGCCTGGGGGAACAGGGTATGGACCAGGAGGTGCAGGAGCTGGGCCAGGTGGTGGAAGCCAATTTATACCCCAGACAGGTGGTGCCGGCAGAGGACCAGGGGGAAAGAGTGGTAAAAAAGCATCCAAACAAGTCCCAGGTAAAATATAGACTCCAGTAGACAAACGAACCAACCCTCCACAAATGATCTCTCGTTATGTTACTCAGGAGTTGGAGTGCCAGGACTTTATCAAGGGGGATATGTGCCAGGTCAAGGTATGACCAATACAATCCCTTAAAGAGAGAATTTCTCCAAAAAATCCATAACTTCTTTATTCGACTGACTCTAGGCTTCGGAGGAAGAGGTGTTCTGCCTGGAGTTGCAACAGGAGCTGGACTTGGACCACAGACGGGTGAGACAATGTTTCGAAACTTACATTGTGCTGACAACTAATGTCTAAACCTGATTGCTGTACTAGGAGCTGGAGCTCTTGGCCAGGAGGGTGCTGGACAAGGAGCAGGAAGTAATTGATGAAGCTTTATTATGGAACACAGATCCGTTTTTCTAATGCTGTGTAATTTACAAACTAGCTGGTCGAGCACAACAGCTGCCTGGCGTGTTTCGTGGTTACCCGCTCATCTCACCGAAGACAGGTAACGCAGTGATGTCATGTAAAGAAAGTAAGAAAAGACGAGAAATGAGAAATTATTTTTATGTCTTTCAGCAGCTGCAAAGTCAAAGAAACTTGCAAACTCTGCAAAATACGGTAAATACGATTCATATTTATAGATGCTTTGTTTTATAGGGATTTATTTTGTTTATATAGCTCTCCACAAAGTAGTTAGGAGCTATACTTACTCAATGAGGAAACGTTCAAAACCTTTCAAAATCCAGTCACTGCACCACCAAAATGTCGTAAAATTATATTTAATCTGCTGAAAAACAAATAGACCAACATCAATAAAATGATTCATTCCTTTATAACTCTCGTTTAATGAATAGGAGCTCGTGGGTTGATACCTGGTCAGGGAGGGGCTCTGGGCGCCGGGGATGGACGACTGACACCTGGGTTCGGAGGAGGGCCTGGAGGGGCCGCAGGAACTGGCTTTGGTGTCGGCACAGGACCCGGAGGAGCTGGGTATGTGCCAGGGAGGACCGGCCAAGGACAAGGAGGAGCTGGATTGGGAGGCACAGGAACAGGATTTGGAGGTTTTTATGGAGCAAGAAAATAGTTCAACACTATATTAAGGTGCTGAAGAATTATTTAGTCTGAAAAATGTTTAATTTCAGGTTACGATGCCAACGCAAAAGCCCGGAAATATGGTAAAGATCATGATTAAAACCTACTATCAGCCAGTAACAGCTAACTGTGTAACAATTACACTTTCTTTCACACAGGCATGCTAAGTGGAGGAGGGGCAGGATTTGGACCAGGAGGAGTTCGTCCAGGTGCTGCAGGAACTGGCTACGGACCCGGTGGAGGGGCGGGGCCCGGTGCAGGAACTGGCTACGGACCAGGTGGAGGGGTAGGGCCCGGTGCAGGAACTGGCTACGGTCCTGGTAGTGCAGGAACTGGCTACGGTCCTGGAGGCATTGTTCCTGGTGGTGCAGGGACTGGCTACGGTCCTGGTGGAGGAGTTGGACCAGGTGCAGGAACTGGCTATGGTCCAGGTGGCGCAGGGACTGGCTACGGTCCTGGAGGAGTTCGCCCAGGTGGTGCAGGGACTGGCTACGGTCCAGGTGGTGCAGGGACTGGATACGGTCCTGGAGGAGTTCGTCCAGGTGGTGCAGGGACTGGATACGGTCCTGGAGGAGTTGGTCCTGGTGGTGCAGGAACTGGATACGGCCCTGGAGGAGTCGGTACTGGTGGTGCAGGAACTGGATACGGCCCAGGAGGAGTCGGTCCTGGTGGTGCAGGAACTGGATACGGCCCAGGAGGAGTCGGTCCTGGTGGTGCAGGAACTGGATACGGCCCTGGAGGAGTCGGTACTGGTGGTACAGGAACTGGATATGGTCCCGGAGGAGTTGGTCCTGGTGGTGCAGGAACTGGCTACGTCCCTGGTGGAGGAGTTGGTCCTGGTGGTGCAGGAACTGGCTACGTCCCTGGTGGAGGAGTTGGGCCCGGCGGTGCTGGTTATGGACCTGGAGGTTGTAAAACTACAAATCATGTAAACGTATGAACACATGTGTAACTGACTCTGTCTGACTTCAGGTTATGCTGGTGCCAAAGCTCGCAAATATGGTGAAGACACATTTCTTCTACATCCTGATCTTTTTTAGACCCTTTAACGAAACTGTGTATGTAAATGTAAATGTATGATGGATACAAAACTGATCTCTACAGGTCTCCCAGGAGGTGGTGTTGGTACTCAGGGAACAGGAGGGTTGGGAGTTGCACCTGGCTCAAGGGTTGGAACAGGAACTGGACCTGGTGGCTTTGGACCAGGTGGAACTGGAGGTGAATCATTCTCAAAACATATAACGGAACTACTTTCATTATTGAGATAAAATATTTATGTGCATGAGGGTTTGATGGCTTCATTTATGACGTGAGAAAAGTATCAATATATTGTTAAGACAATTGAGAAACAATGCATGTTTTCTATCTGTACTTTCTTGTCGTTTTCTCAACTGGGAAAAAAAAAGGATACGGACCTGGAGGGTATGGTCCAGGAGTTGTGCCCGGGGGTGGCTATGGACCAGGTGGTGGCTCTGGCACTGGGACAGGATATGGACCAGGTGAGGTTTTAAACTTATGTACCCAGTTTTCTACAACAAAAAGAAAAGACCGAAAAGTCGAAATGTTATAATTATCTTTGATGGTTTTTCTGACAACAACAAAATATTAGTTTCATAGTTCTACTTCATGCATTCTCTGCCCTCTACAGGCTCGCAATGGGTTACCCCGCGGTTCTGCCTTATTCATAGAACCAGGGTTATATGGATAATGGGCATTATTGTCTTTGTTGTTGTTTCTGTATTAATAGTAAAACTGTTTTGTGGATGTTAATAATTCTCTTTTTGTATTCTTATGTCTGTTTATGTTACCTTTTGCTGACTTTCTTGTATATCAATTCAATATATTCTGTGACTTTGCAAGGCAGTTCCGATATGAGTTTAAGTACTTTTCTTTTGTATTACAGGTGGTTACGGACCAGGGGGAACGGGACCTGGCACTGGTGAGTTTTATCTGGTTTCCATTATTTGTGGTGTTCGCCCGAATTAAACTGTACAACTTGGCGACCCCAAGTGGTTATCAGTGAATATACCATTGTTTAAATTTTAAATTTAAATTTAAATCTGATATTCATTGGTTATTTCCATCAGAGTCTGTCACAAAATTCAACCTAGAATTTTAATATGTTTTAAACTATGACCAGCAGGTGGCGTGCTACCTGGGGCTGGCGTTGGGACGACAGGAACTGGGCCTGCGACGACTGGTACCGGTGTTGGAGGAGCAGGAACCGGACCTGGGGTTCCGGTGAATGGCACCGGAACATCCGCCGGACCCAGCGGTAGGTTTTGTTCATCCGTCACGGAGAGAAGAGAAAAGTAATCGCCTTCATCCGCAGGTGGACGTGCGACGGTCGCAGGAAGTCTTGAACCATCAACGACAGGTACAAGTTTAGGGTCAACACTCGGTCATGGCTACTCTTGACTGACAGATTTCAAACTGTCCATGATGCATCCAGGTGGCAGAGGCGGAGCTTCCGACGGAAAAGACGGACAAGATGGCGATGGAGGTGTGTGTTAAAACTGGACCGCACTTGAATTAAACATTTGAAAAAAAGTAACTCTGATTGTGTTCCAGGTGAGGATGGTGATGTCATCGTGATAGAGGGTTCTGGCGGTTCTCTCGGAGAAGGTGTGTTAAAATCCTCCGGCGCTTTAAAGTATAATTGACCTTGAAACTATGAGTAGATGAAGACAGTTCATGCACAGATCTGTGGATCCATAACCGACCATGAGGACCAAACACTTGTGAGGATGGAACCACAAACACGTGTTGATATCTAACACGACATGAACCTTATCTCAGAGTGACCTTGTACGTTAAAATCAAAAGAAAGTATTGAATGTTTGTTGCTTTTAAACACCAGGTCCAGGGGTGGGAGGAAGACCTGTGGGTTCAGGAGGAGATGGTCTTGATGGAACTGGGATCCCTATTATTGGAGCAAAGCCAGGTTGATATTTATGACTTTGACACTTCAGATATTGATGATCCTGCTAAAGTATAATCTAACGTTTATTGATGACAGGTATCAATGCTGTAGTAGGTCAGTTTTCCATGTATTTCCAAGTGTTTGTGTTTAAAACCAACATGTGGGAGTCAAGTCCATGACCTTTTGTTACATGTGACTTCAGGTGCTGATCCGTCGCTTCCTGGAGCGAAACCATTGAAACCTCCAGGTGTGTGAAATATTGTTTATTCGTGTTTTATAAACGCTGATAATCTGTAAAACCTGATGTGATCAACAAAAGGAGTGCCCAGAGGAGACACGCCAGGAGAAGGCGAGGGTGGGCCTGACGGCGCAGTGAGAGGAACCCTTAAACCCCCAAAAGGTGCTGGTTTTAAATATTTCAAAAGAAAGTATATAAGAAGCTTAATGTTGTTGTCATGTTTCAACACAAAGAATACGGACCTGATGGGGTTCTACCAGGAGCAGGTGCTGGGGTTGGAGTTGGTCCTGGAGGAGTTGGTGTAGGCCCTGGAGGAGTTGGTCCCGGAGGAGTTAGTCCTGGAGGAGTTGGTCCTGGAGGAGTTGGACCTGGAGGAGTTAGTCCTGGAGGAGTTGGTCCCGGAGGAGTTAGTCCTGGAGGAGTTGGTCCTGGAGGAGTTGGACCTGGAGGAGTTAGTCCTGGAGGAGTTGGTCCCGGAGGAGTTGGACCTGGAGGAGTTGGTCCTGGAGGAGTTGGTCCCGGAGGAGTTGGTTCTGGAGGAGTTGGTCCAGGAGGAGTTGGTCCCGGAGGAGTTGGTCCTGGAGGAGTTGGTCCCGGAGGAGTTGGACCTGGAGGAGTTGGTGTAAGCCCTAGCGGAGTTGGACCTGGAAGAGTTGGTCCTGGAGGAGTTGGACCTGGAGGAGTTGGTCCTGGAGGAGTTGGTCCCGGAGGAGTTGGTCCTGGAGGAGTTGGTCCCGGAGGAGCTGGTCCAGGAGGAGCTGGTTTGTTCCCTGGGGGAGCTGGAACTGCCACTAAACCTGGAAAGAGTGAGTGTAGTTAATACTTTCAATTTTAATAATAAGAAGATAAAAGGAGAAAGAAATTTCATGGTTTTCATTATCCGCAGGTTACGGCGCAGGAGGTGTTCTCCCTGGATCCGGTATAAAAAGCACAGTCTTCTTCTCCTGGATCAAACCTGAATCATCTTTTTTGTCTTCAGGAATACGATATCCAACAGGGGCTGGAGTCGGTCTGGGAGTGAAACCCGGAAAAGGTTGTTGAACTTCTCCTTAAATGTTCATATTATGTGACGTTTTTTGATGTTTTCTACAGGATATGGGACTCTCGGTGCCGGGGGTCAAGGTGGTGTTGGACCAGGTGGTTACAGGCCAGGATATGGTAGCTACGGTCCCGGTGGTTATGGGGCCGGTCCTGGTGTCTTTGGAGCAGGGCCTGGAGGATATGGTACTGGTGGAGCTGCTGGTGGTCTGGCTCCATATGGAGCTGGTACAGGGACTGGGGGTATGTTGCATTTTAGGAACACATAATTAGATCAATTAAAAATGTGGCATATTTACTATGACTAAAATCTAATACTTCTGCTTTACAGGGTCAAGATTTGGACAAAGCAAACCATCGAAAAGTGCGTCAGAAAATAAATCACCAAAGCATAAAGTCAGAGAACTGACAAAACTGGAATCCTTTCCAGATTATGGTGCTGGTGCGGGTCCTGGTGGTTTTGGAACTGGTCCGGGGGGTGTCGGCACTGGTCCAGGAAGTTATGGAGCTGGTGGCTATGGACCAGGAGGTACTAGAGTTTATGGACAGACCGGTACAGGTGGATATGGCCCCAGTGGTACAGGAGCAGGACCAGGTGGTGTGGGAACAGGACCGGGCACCTATGGAGCTGGTGCAGCAGGGCAAGGAAAAAGAAAACCGCCTAAATCTGGTATGTTCTTGAGTATTGTTTTCAGAACCAATAAAAGAGTTTTGTGTGCAAGATTACGGAAGATAAAGATCAGGGGTATTCAATTCTAATCAATCATGAATAACACTTGATCTTTCTTAGGTTACGGGTCATTTGGCGGAACCGGCCTTGGACCAGGTCAGACAACACCTCTTATTTTGTTGATCTAAAAACATCACCATTATAAAACCTGAGCATAAAAACATTTATATATAGAGATCCAAAAAAACACGTTTCTTGGTTGTCTACTTATACTATAATTTGGTCAAAATCGATGAAGAAGTTCTATCGGTACCAACATTTAGTTTGGCACCCTTATTCAGGTGTTGGACCTGGAGGAACTGGGGCTGGCACTGGAATCTACAGACCAGTTGGTGCTGGAACAGGAACTGGAGGCTTTGGACCAGGTGGTGCTGGAACAGGGACTGGAGGCTTTGGACCAGGTGGTGCTGGAACAGGGACTGGAGGATTTGGACCTGGTGGTGCTGGAACAGCAACAGGAGGCTTTGGACCAGGTGGTGCTGGAACAGGGACTGGAGGCTTTGGACCAGGTGGTGCTGGAACAGGGACTGGAGGCTTTGGACCAGGTGGTGCTGGAACAAGAACTGGAGGCTTTGGACCAGGTGGTGCTGGAACAGGAACTGGAGGCTTTGGACCAGGTGGTGCTGGAACTGGAGGCTTCGGACCAGGTGGTGCTGGAACAAGAACTGGAGGCTATGGACCAGGTGGTGCTGGAACAGGAACTGGAGGCTTCGGACCAGGTGGTGCTGGAACAGGAACTGGAGGCTTCGGACCAGGTGGTGCTGGAACAAGAACTGGAGGCTTTGGACCAGGTGGTGCTGGAACAGGAGGCTTTGGACCAGGTGGTGCTGGAACAGGAACTGGAGGCTTTGGACCAGGTGGTGCTGGGGCAGGAGGTATCAGGCCAGGCGGAACCGGCACAGCCACAGGAGGGTTTGGACCAGGTGGTGCCGGCACAGGGGCAGCTGGTAAACCATACGGGAAAAGAAAACCAGGTGCTTCCGTGTTGGGGGGAAAAAGGACAAAACATGGAATTCACATGAGTGACTTTATTTTGATTCTTCCAGGTTATGGAGTGGGTCCTGGTTATGGACCGGGAGGGGTTGGACCAGGTGGATATGGAACAGGAGGTGTCGGGACAGGGACAGGTTCGGGGGGATACAGAACTGGTGGAACTGGTGGTTTTGGACCTGGTGGATCATCACTAGGTGGTGGTGGTTTTGGACCAGGTAATTTCTGTTTTTGTTTTTAACATTTCAATCCAAACCACCTCATGATTGTTTTGTTCGTGCAGGAGGTGCAGGCGGAGTCGTTGGAGCAGGAGCAGGTACACGACATCAACTTAAGACATCGATTCACATAAAGTAATATCACAAACGTTTCAGGAGGTCCTGCGGGAGCAGCTCAGGGAGTAGCAGGAGGTCAGGGAGGACGTCCAGGTGAGCAGAACCAAACGAAAGATGCAGCTTTACTTTCGTCAGATTTATGGTTTATGGAGCTTTTTTGAGAAACTAGGCTGAAATTTGTCGGATCCACTATTTTTATGTTAGTTGTAATGTGAGCAATTTTCCTGCAGGTGGCGGTAACACTGGTTACGGAGGAAACTATCCAGGTAATAAAAAGAAACAGTAGTAGTAGTTGTAGTATGAACAAACTATTAAATATTATATATTATTGGTTTAGTTTTAATGTATTCTAAAGCCATTTAACTCCCTTAATGGAGAGAAAACAAGTACATTAGAATGAAAGTTGAGTCACAACTTATTTGTCATCAAAATACTATTATTAGTCTTCATTTGTATATGTTTAACGAGTAGCATTTCGCTGGACTTTGAGACTTTAAACTAAAATAATAACAATAATTGTATCTTGTGTTATTTTCAACAGCCTATGCAGGAGCTGGACAGAAATGTAAGTTAAGCCAGTGGTTAGAATCCTCATGACACACACAATGATGGTTTTAGGAGAATAAATGTGGAAAAAACAAACTTTTGTTCCACAGCTAAAGCGCAGAAAGCAGCCAAGTATGCAGCCATGCAGGCGCTGCTGGGAGCCGGAGGCTACCGAGGTACGTCCGACACAGTTCAAAGGTCACAACTTCATGTGTTCGACGATCTTTTGTGTTGGTTCTGGTTTTAGGCGCGGCCTGTCAGAGTAAGTACTGCGGTCGGAGGAGGAAGTGAGCGACCGACACACAGGAAGTGACCTCATGACAACAACAGTGGTGCTACGGCGGAACCCGTATTATTATGGATGTCATTCCTGCTCTCGACGCGTCACCTTAATATGTTAAATGTTAAAGATAAATCAAATATTTTCTCTCCTGATGAACGACTTCACTGCTACCTAGGAGAACATTTCCAGTTCCTCTACTCATGGGCAGCTTCACCATCTTTTACTGACGGTGATATATTTTAATAACATTCCATTGACATCATGTTCAGGCTGTTTTTTAAGACTCTTGTTAACACTGTTCACTCTTATTATTCTTTTAAATTATGCTGATTCAAGAGCAAAAGCAGCTTTTTGTTTTATTTAGACCCACTTTAATGATACAAGTGTATTCATGAAGTATTCAGATGTTATTTTGTGTCATTTTTTAACTCCTGTGTTTGTTCTCGAGTGTAATTATTCACAACCAGAAATACACAATGTTGTTGTAACTGAATGTCATGTAACGCTTGATGATTGTGCGTTTGTTGAGCAGCCCATGAAGAAATGCACTTTTGTACACTTTCGGACAAATGCTTACCAATAAAAGAAATGTTCCTCAAGCCAGAGTGATGTCAGAGAAAGACTTTCTTGTGGTCGGGCGTCAAAGGTAAAGAGCTGGGTTTAAAACATCTACTATTAGAGAAAAGGATAATAAAACACAGACTATATGAAGGTCACTTGGGTCTGTTGGGTTCCCTCACGAGTCCTCCAGAGATCTTCTTGGACTCCAAATGAACTGATAACAACTCTCTTATCATTAGTGCTATGGTAGTGTCATTTTCTACATCTCATTCCAAGGACACTTCAATGTAAACAGAGCTCTGTAGCTCAAATATTAATTAAGTTACAGCCTTTTTAAAGTCGCAAGTCAATTAACGTTCTTGTCCTTCTTTTCGCTCTGCGTCATTCTTCAGAATCTGTCGGGATTGACCCTAAAGTATGTTCAATACAATACTTCAACCTAAATAAATTATATAAATGTGTTTACTCATGACCTCTGTGAGGGCCGGGAAGCCTCCTCGATATCTCCACAGGTGAACTAGAAAACACACGTTGTTTAATAAATAAAGATACATTTAAGTTAAAAAAAAAATCATCAGTTGAATGAAAATTTAATAAATATGAAGAACATCTGAATCAGAATTTTTATTGCCATCGTTGATGAGGAGACACAAACCAGAAGGATGTGTCTCGCCTGCAGTTCATACGAAACTCTGCAGCCAGAATTCTGAGCAGCTCTAGTAGAAGAACTCACATTTCTCCTTCAAACTCTTCACTGGCTTCCAGTTTCTTTCAGGATCATTTTAAAATTCTGGTTCTTACTTTCAGATCTATTCATGGTCAGACCTTCCATCAGTGATCTGATCCAGACTTACACCCCAGCTCGGGCTCTGAGGTCTGTGGATCAGAATCTCCTGATGGTTCCTGAACTTCCGGACCAGAGGAGAGAAATCCTTCCACACTGTTGCTCCTAAGCTTCGGAACCATCTGTGTGTTTGATGATCTACTGACTCCTTCAAGAAACATCTGTGTTTGATGATCTACTGACTCCTTCAAGAAACATCTCTGTGTTTGATGATCTACTGACTCCTTCAAGAAACATCTGTGTTTGATGATCTACTGACTCCTTCAAGAAACATCTGTGTTTGATGATCTACTGACTCCTTCAAGAAACATCTGTGTTTGATGATCTACTGACTCCTTCAAGAAACATCTGTGTTTGATGATCTACTGACTCCTTCAAGAAACATCTGTGTGTTTGATGATCTACTGACTCCTTCAAGAAACATCTGTGTTTGATGATCTACTGACTCCTTCAAGAACCATCTGTGTTTGATGATCTACTGACTCCTTCAAGAAACATCTGTGTTTGATGATCTACTGACTCCTTCAAGAACCATCTGTGTTTGATGATCTACTGACTCCTTCAAGAAACATCTGTGTTTGATGATCTACTGACTCCTTCAAGAACCATCTGTGTTTGATGATCTACTGACTCCTTTAAGAAACATCTGTGTTTGATGATCTACTGACTCCTTCAAGAAACATCTGTGTTTGATGATCTACTGACTCCTTCAAGAAAAATCTGTGTTTGATGATCTACTGACTCCTTCAGGAAACATCTTTGTTTGATGATCTACTGACTCCTTCAAGAAACATCTGTGTTTGATGATCTACTGACTCCTTCAAGAACCATCTGTGTTTGATGATCTACTGACTCCTTCAAGAAACATCTGTGTTTGATGATCTACTGACTCCTTCAAGAAACATCTGTGTTTGATGATCTACTGACTCCTTCAAGAAACATCTGTGTTTGATGATCTACTGACTCCTTCAAGAAACATCTGTGTTTGATGATCTACTGACTCCTTCAAGAAACATCTGTGTTTGATGATCTACTGACTCCTTCAAGAAACATCTGTGTTTGATGATCGACTGACTCCTTCAAGAAACATCTGTGTGTTTGATGATCTACTGACTCCTTCAAGAAACATCTGTGTTTGATGATCTACTGACTCCTTCAAGAAACATCTGTGTTTGATGATCTACTGACTCCTTCAAGAAACATCTGTGTTTGATGATCTACTGACTCCTTCAAGAAACATCTGTGTGTTTGATGATCTACTGACTCCTTCAAGAAACATCTGTGTTTGATGATCTACTGACTCCTTCAAGAACCATCTGTGTTTGATGATCTACTGACTCCTTCAAGAAACATCTGTGTTTGATGATCTACTGACTCCTTCAAGAACCATCTGTGTTTGATGATCTACTGACTCCTTTAAGAAACATCTGTGTTTGATGATCTACTGACTCCTTCAAGAAAAATCTGTGTTTGATGATCTACTGACTCCTTCAAGAAACATCTTTGTTTGATGATCTACTGACTCCTTCAAGAAACATCTGTGTTTGATGATCTACTGACTCCTTCAAGAAACATCTGTGTTTGATGATCTACTGACTCCTTCAAGAAACATCTGTGTTTGATGATCTACTGACTCCTTCAAGAAACATCTGTGTTTGATGATCTACTGACTCCTTCAAGAAACATCTGTGTTTGATGATCTACTGACTCCTTCAAGAAACATCTGTGTTTGATGATCTACTGACTCCTTCAAGAAACATCTGTGTTTGATGATCTACTGACTCCTTCAAGAAACATGTGTGTTTGATGATCTACTGACTCCTTCAAGAAACATCTGTGTTTGATGATCTACTGACTCCTTCAAGAAACATCTGTGTTTGATGATCTACTGACTCCTTCAAGAAACATCTGTGTTTGATGATCTACTGACTCCTTCAAGAAACATCTGTGTTTGATGATCTACTGACTCCTTCAAGAAACATCTGTGTTTGATGATCTACTGACTCCTTCAAGAAACATCTGTGTTTGATGATCTACTGACTCCTTCAAGAAACATCTGTGTGTTTGATGATCTACTGACTCCTTCAAGAAACATCTGTGTTTGATGATCTACTGACTCCTTCAAGAAACATCTGTGTTTGATGATCTACTGACTCCTTCAAGAAACATCTGTGTTTGATGATCTACTGACTCCTTCAAGAAACATCTGTGTTTGATGATCTACTGACTCCTTCAAGAAACATCTGTGTTTGATGATCTACTGACTCCTTCAAGAAACATCTGTGTGTTTGATGATCTACTGACTCCTTCAAGAAACATCTCAATACACTTTTATTTGAGCTTTTCCTTGATTCTCTGAGACTCTTGTGTTTGTTTCGGTGTTATCTTGATCTTTTAAAGTATATATATTATTGAGTATTGTTTTGATTGTTGAAGCGCTTTGTGACCCTGGTCTGGAAAAGTGCTCTATAAATACTAATTAATTACTAACTTACTAAATAACACGGCATTTGCAATTTTAAAATATTATTTCCCGTTTTTTTATATCTTACAAAAATCCCTGGGCGACTCTGGGTACTTTAGCTAGTACATCATTAATAAAACATTAACTATTATGTAACAAGACACATTCAATTAATTGACGTGTGACACGTTTTCTTTTTTTAGATACAATGTTTAACATTTATTATTAATGCTCTAACTGAGAAAGAATTTCCAGGACAGAAGACAAGCCTTTGAGAAACCGTGACAAGTGGGGTCATGAGTGGGATGACAAGTTCAAAACAATTAGAAATTCAAAAAGTTTAAACAACAAAATAAAACCCTGAGAAAACACATGTCTTGAGACTCGCGGGTCGACCCCGTGTAACTGTATCCGTCCGGGTCGGTTACAGTAGACGTAACCGGACCGGGAGGGAGGGGCGTGAGGGTCTAAACTTGGGTTTTCTTGGCAGCCGAAGAACCAGAGAGTCCAGCTGGTGTCAGAGTTTTTCTCACAGTCGTCGCACGAGGAACCAGAGTTTACAGGAAGTGAGAGACGGCGAGAGGAACATGCAGCGCTCGTGAACCCTCACAGTTCAAAGTTCGTGATCTTCAAAGTGACAGAATGTCCAGGAGAGATCAGCGCTTTCGTCGAGGGATGAAGGGAAGGTAAGACCTGCTGTCAGGGATGGAGGGATGGGATCCACGATCGAGGTGAAGAGATGCTACTTCCTTGTGTCAGAACAAAGAGGTTCATGGATAACAAACTCCTGTAGTAACGATCAGATAATGTACTGTTTATTGACTCGTCCATTGTTGTTAATGTTTCACTGTTTTTTTTTTTTAAAGAATTGTCAACAAGTGGATTTAGAGAGAAGAAAACAATCTGTAAATAGTAAAAATGTCAATAGTTATTTGTCTTCTTTAACATTAACGCCGCAAATATAATGTTTTACATTAGAAATAGATTCAGTTTTTCATTTATTTCACTGAAATCCTGCCACAGACAGAATAAGCCGAATGTTATAGTAGTTTTATCATGAATTAGCAGAAGGTTTTTACAGTTAAAATCTTGTATTGACTTGTAACTGAATTATTGAGGAACAAGTTTCTTCCTATTTTAAATCATTTGATTAAATGTAACAATCAAGTCCATTTACTAAACTTGATGCCATAGAATGCTGGTAAATAGAGACACAATAGAAAAAAACTCGGTCAATGTTTACTACAGTGGGTTAACCAGGCGTTAGTTTGAGGAAGTCCGACAGGAAAACACATCATCACACATTGTTTGCATCACGACAAAACTACAGCTAACTACACACAGAGGTCGTGACACAGTCTCGGGCTTGAACGGACCAGAACCACGAGGACACTGAGATTCAAGGAGAGACAGAACCTTCTGACGTGAAGCTGTCGTGGGAGTGAAATAACTTTCATGACTTACATCATCGAACCTTTTCACTCCCTATTGTAACAGTGAGGAAGTTCAGGAGCGTTCAGGAAGTTTCCTCCCGCAGCTGTCGGAGAGATAAGAAGTTTCTGCTCCGGGTTCTACCATTCTGCTTCATCCTGACGTCACGCTTCCATAGAAGACGTTTAAAGACGTGTATGAGGATGGATCAGGATGATAGGAGTTCAATCTACTTCCTCTCATGGAAGACTCTTCCTGGCTGACCTCCTCGTTTCTCCACGTCTTCCTCCGTCGCAGGTGCAGCGACTGCAGCAGCCTCCTCTCCAACTGGTTCTACCAGCGAGACGAGCTGCTCTTCTGCAAGAAACACTACTGGACGCGCTTCGGGGATCGATGTCACAGCTGCAGCGAGACCATCTCCACCGGACTCGTCATGGTGAGGAGAAGGTTTGATAACTAAACCAAACACTTGTATTAGGATTCCATCGTTCCTTGGAAGTCCCAGAATATTCTACACAAGTGAAAGTACTGTTACTCAGACGAAAATGTACTCCCCTGGGTAAAAATATACTTATCTTCATCTTCATCTTCTTCATCTTCATCTTCATCTTCATCTTCATCTTCATCTTCATCTTCATCTTCATCTTCTTCATCTTCATCTTCATCTTCATCTTCATCTTCATCTTCTTCATCTTCATCTTCATCTTCATCTTCATCTTCATCTTCATCTTCATCTTCATCTTCTTCATCTTCATCTTCATCTTCATCATCTTCATCTTCATCTTCATCTTCATCTTCTTCATCTTCATCTTCATCTTCATCTTCATCTTCATCTTCTTCATCTTCATCTTCATCTTCATCATCTTCATCTTCATCTTCATCTTCATCTTCATCTTCTTCATCTTCATCTTCATCTTCATCTTCATCTTCTTCATCTTCTTCATCTTCATCTTCTTCATCTTCATCTTCTTCATCTTCATCTTCATCTTCATCTTCATCTTCATCTTCATCTTCATCGGGTAAAAATATACTACATAAAATAAATAGGAACTACTTTCTGTAGAAATCTCAACCTTTATCTGAACACGACAGAAATGAATACAAAAAAAAAAACTGTCTACGCAGAACAATCTCTTACGACAAATTCACGCACGTAGTAAATTACTTTCAACCATTTTTTTCTGCATCTATTTTAGTATTTTATGAAAAATATGACTTTGTTAAATTATTTCTGACTTTTTTCTTTCTCAATTTCTCAATATACATTATTTTTTAACTGAATGGTTTATAAACCATTAAGTAAGTAAGTAATATTTCTATAGCGCTTTTCCAGACCAGGGTCACAAAGCTCTTAAACAATCAAAACAATATTCAATAAAGTATATACTTTAAAGGTCAAGATAAAACTGAGAACAACACAAGAGTCTCAGAGAATCAAGGAAAAGCTCAAATAAAAGTGTCTTGAGATGTTTCTTGAAGGAGTCAGTAGATCATCAAACACAGATGTTTCTTGAAGGAGTCAGTAGATCATCAAACACAGATGTTTCTTGAAGGAGTCAGTAGATCATCAAACACAGATGTTTCTTGAAGGAGTCAGTAGATCATCAAACACACATGTTTCTTGAAGGAGTCAGTAGATCATCAAACACACATGTTTCTTGAAGGAGTCAGTAGATCATCAAACACAGATGTTTCTTGAAGGAGTCAGTAGATCATCAAACACAGATGTTTCTTGAAGGAGTCAGTAGATCATCAAACACAGATGTTTCTTGAAGGAGTCATTAGATCATCAAACACACATGTTTCTTGAAGGAGTCAGTAGATCATCAAACACACATGTTTCTTGAAGGAGTCAGTAGATCATCAAACACACATGTTTCTTGAAGGAGTCAGTAGATCATCAAACACAGATGTTTCTTGAAGGAGTCAGTAGATCATCAAACACAGATGTTTCTTGAAGGAGTCAGTAGATCATCAAACACAGATGTTTCTTGAAGGAGTCAGTAGATCATCAAACACAGATGTTTCTTGAAGGAGTCAGTAGATCATCAAACACAGATGTTTCTTGAAGGAGTCATTAGATCATCAAACACAGATGTTTCTTGAAGGAGTCAGTAGATCATCAAACACAGATGTTTCTTGAAGGAGTCAGTAGATCATCAAACACAGATGTTTCTTGAAGGAGTCAGTAGATCATCAAACACAGATGTTTCTTGAAGGAGTCAGTAGATCATCAAACACAGATGTTTCTTGAAGGAGTCAGTAGATCATCAAACACGGATGTTTCTTGAAGGAGTCAGTAGATCATCAAACACAGATGTTTCTTGAAGGAGTCAGTAGATCATCAAACACAGATGTTTCTTAAAGGAGTCAGTAGATCATCAAACACAGATGTTTCTTGAAGGAGTCAGTAGATCATCAAACACAGATGTTTCTTGAAGGAGTCAGTAGATCATCAAACACAGATGTTTCTTGAAGGAGTCAGTAGATCATCAAACACACATGTTTCTTGAAGGAGTCAGTAGATCATCAAACACACATGTTTCTTGAAGGAGTCAGTAGATCATCAAACACAGATGTTTCTTGAAGGAGTCAGTAGATCATCAAACACAGATGTTTCTTGAAGGAGTCAGTAGATCATCAAACACACATGTTTCTTGAAGGAGTCAGTAGATCATCAAACACAGATGTTTCTTGAAGGAGTCAGTAGATCATCAAACACAGATGTTTCTTGAAGGAGTCAGTAGATCATCAAACACAGATGTTTCTTGAAGGAGTCAGTAGATCATCAAACACAGATGTTTCTTGAAGGAGTCAGTAGATCATCAAACACAGATGTTTCTTGAAGAAGTCAGTAGATCATCAAACACAGATGTTTCGTGAAGGAGTCAGTAGATCATCAAACACAGATGTTTCTTGAAGGAGTCAGTAGATCATCAAACACAGATGTTTCTTGAAGGAGTCAGTAGATCATCAAACGCAGATGGTTCTTGAAGGAGTCAGTAGATGATCAAACACAGATGTTTCTTGAAGGAGTCAGTAGATCATCAAACACAGATGTTTCTTGAAGGAGTCAGTAGATCATCAAACGCAGATGTTTCTTGAAGGAGTCAGTAGATCATCAAACGCAGATGTTTCTTGAAGGAGTCAGTAGATCATCAAACACACATGTTTCTTGAAGGAGTCAGTAGATCATCAAACACAGATGTTTCTTGAAGGAGTCAGTAGATCATCAAACACAGATGTTTCTTGAAGGAGTCAGTAGATCATCAAACGCAGATGTTTCTTGAAGGAGTCAGTAGATCATCAAACGCAGATGTTTCTTGAAGGAGTCAGTAGATCATCAAACACAGATGTTTCTTGAAGGAGTCAGTAGATCATCAAACACAGAGATGGTTCCAAAGCTTAGGAGCAACAGTCTGGAAGGATTTCTCTCCTCTGGTCCTGAAGTCCAGGAACCATCAGTAGATTCTGATCCACAGACCTCAGAGCCCGAGCTGGGGTGTAAGTCTGGATCAGATCACTGATGGAAGGTCTGACCATGAATAGATCTGAAAGTAAGAACCAGAATTTTAAAATGATCCTGAAAGAAACTGCCAGTGAAGAGTTTGAAGGAGAAATGTGAGTTCTTCTACTAGAGCGGCTCAGAATTCTCGTGGTCTACATGTAAACAATGTTCAAGACAAGAGGAGCATCTTGTGGTGGACTAGATGAGGAACAGAACATGCAGGAGAAGAGGAACTGCTCCAGTGTATTGTATCTAATTCCTTTTTCAAAATGAATCTTGAAGGAACTGATGAAGGTAACGACGAGACGATGAAGACGAAAGAACATTGACAAAGAAATGAAAAGGACAGTTTAAGTTTAAGTTGGTTTAAGTTTAAGTTTAAGTACCACCACCTTAAAAAGACGTGGATCTTCTCCTCCAATATATCAATGTGTCTAAAAACTAAACCTGCTACACAGTTGCCAAAATCCGAGAGCTTTTAGCTTTTCAAAGACTTCCTGCACCTTCTGTGAAGTCTTTGTGTCAAACATCCTCTGTTAGTGTTGCTGATAAAAGATTTTTTCGGGCTGAGGACGTTGAGGATGTTTTTCTCAGCCCACCATGTTTGTTTTCCCACCAGGTCGCAGGAGAGCAGAAGTATCATCCCGAGTGTTTCTCTTGTCAGACGTGCAACATGTTCATCGGTGTCGGCGACACATACGTGCTGCTGGAACGAACTCGCTTGTACTGGTGAGGAAGTACGACGGCGGGAATATGGAAGTGTGACGATGTCGTCAGAATATTGAGTAACATTTTACTTTTATTTCTACAAACCTTAACTCAACGACTTTTACATGAAAGGCTGAACTTCCTTTTATTGAATAACTGCATTTGAAAGGTTCCCTTTTTTCAATTATCAAATAAAACATTTTCAATATATTCAGAATTAACCATTTGTTTTCAGACATAGAGTTTGATATACAAATAATAATAATTTTCAAATGATAATAATGAAATTCAATGTAAAAATGTTGGTACAATAGCGTCACCAGACTAGACCAACAGAGCACAGAGCTACTGGATCGTGTGACTCTACGTGGTCACATGATCGTCTGCTTGTCGCATGATTGGCTGGAGGTTCGATTTCTTCCTTTAGCTTTTTATTATATTTAATGATGTGAACGACATGTATTTATGTATTAATTATTTTAATTATTCTCTTCTTTAATTATATGTATTTATGTATTAATTATTTTAATTATTCTCTTCTTTAATTATATGTATTTATGTATTAATTATTTTAATTATTCTCTTCTTTAATTATATGTATTTATGTATTAATTATTTTAATTATTCTCTTCTTTAACTATATTTAATGATGTGAACGACATGTATTTATGTATTAATTATTTTAATTAATCTCTTCTTTAACTATATTTAATGATGTGAACGACATGTATTTATGTATTAATTATTTTAATTATTCTCTTCTCTCTTCTTTAATTATATGTATTTATGTATTAATTATTTTAATTATTCTCTTCTTTAATTACATTTAATTATGTGAACGACATGTATTTATGTATTAATTATTTTAATTATTCTCTTCTTTAATTACATTTAATGAACTGAATGACATGTATTTATGTATTTACTATTTTAATTATTCTCTTCTTTAATTATATTTAATGATTTGAACGACATGTATTTATGTATTAATTATTTTAATTATTCTCTTCTTTAACTATATTTATTTATGTATTAATTATTTCAATTATTCTCTTCTTTAATTATATTTAATGATGTGAACGACATGTATTTATGTATTAATTATTTTAATTATTCTCTTATTTAATTACATTTAATGATGTGAACGACATGTATTTATGTATTAATTATTTTAATTATTCTCTTATTTAATTACATTTAATGATGTGAACGACATGTATTTATGTATTAATTATTTTAATTATTCTCTTCTTTAATTATATGTATTATGTATTAATTATTTTAATTATTCTCTTCTTTAATTACATTTGAATTATGTGAACGACATGTATTTATGTATTAATTATTTTAATTATTCTCTTCTTTAATTACATTTAATTATGTGAACGACATGTATTTATGTATTAATTATTATAATTATTCTATTCTTTAATTACATTTAATTATGTGAACGACATGTATTTATGTATTAATTATTTTAATTATTCTCTTCTTTAATTACATTTAATTATGTGAACGACATGTATTTATGTATTAATTATTATAATTATTCTATTCTTTAATTACATTTAATTATGTGAACGACATGTATTTATGTATTAATTATTTTAATTATTCTCTTCTTTAATTACATTTAATTATGTGAACGACATGTATTTATGTAATCATTATTTTAATTATTCTCTTCTTTAATTACATTTAATGAACTGAATGACATGTATTTATGTATTAATTATTTTAATTATTCTCTTCTTTAATTACATTTAATGAACTGAATGACATGTATTTATGTATTAATTATTTTAATTATTCTCTTCTTTAATTATATTTAATGATTTGAACGACATGTATTTATGTATTAATTATTTTAATTATTTTCTTCTTTAATTACATTTAATGAACTGAATGACATGTATTTATGTATTTATTATATTAATTATTCTCTTCTTTAATTATATTTAATGATTTGAACGACATGTATTTATGTATTAATTATTTAAATGATTCTCTTCTTTAATTACATTTAATGAACTGAATGACATGTATTTATTATATTAATTATTCTCTTCTTTAATTATATTTAATGATTTGAACGACATGTATTTATGTATTAATTATTTTAATTATTCTCATCTTTAACTATATGTATTTATGTATTAATTATTTAAATTATTCTCTTCTTTAAATACATTTAATGATCTGAACGACATGTATTTATGTATTAATTATTATATGATTATTTTGATTTAAAAAGGCTAAAAATAAAGTGTTGAATCCAATCATCTAATATTCTGATGTCACTTCCATAAACACGTTAAAAAAAAACCTGATTAAATGCATTTTTACGTTCGTCCTGCAGTGGGAGCTGTTTCTGTCCTGACGACGCATCGACCGCTCCGAGTACCGACGCCCCCCACATGGTGGCGCTCGTTTCACTTCCTCTGAGAACGAGCGGCTCTCGACGTGGGCTGGGCGTGAGTTCAGAGGTCAACGCCGACAACAGGCCCGTCATCACCGTCGCAGAGTGAGTTTGAAAGTTTCTCTTCCACACGAGAGTCTGATTTTAATGTCTTCACTCGTTAAAGACTGGACGCTGATGACCCTGGCTCAAACCAACAACCCTCCATCCACGTGGGCGACCACATCCTGGAGGTCAATGGAATCCCGGTGAACAACATCTCCCAAGAGAAGGTTTCAAACGTCCTGAATCGTTAAGATGTTTTAAAATGTTGAGACTTGTGTTTATTTATTGAAATGTTGTTGTTTTATTAGCTTTATAAGCTTTTTTTAATTAATTGATTAAAATAATGTATATATCGAGAGGTTTAAATATTTGTACACATACACATAGTTTGATTTTATAAGTCTAATTATTCAAAAATGATTGTCCAGAATTAAATATTTCTCAATTTTTAGTCTTTTAAATGCAGAATATAAATGTTGGTATAATAGAGTCACCAGACATTACTAACAGAGCACAGAGATGCTGATCCAACTCTCAGACGGTCACATGACGTGGTAGACGATAACGATCAATTTTATTATTATTTATTAAACCAATTTTTTAATGTTTAATCTAAAGTCTAAGATTTTTTTTTAATATTGAATTTAATAAAAAATGAATTATTGTAATTACAATTTTGAAACATGTTTTTAAAATTAAATTATTACAAAAAAACCTTTCAATATACAAATAATTGAATTGAGTTGTTTAAAGAATATGTTTCATTAGTAAATATTAATTAAATAAAATATCCAGATATACTCACATGAGTCACTGCTGACACACTCTTATCTCTTAGATGAACGCTGTGATGAAGGACGCAGACAAATCTCTGCAGCTGACCATCGAACGTAACCGTCGCTCCAAGAATCCTCCTCCAGACGTCCAGGCTGAGGTCAGTGTGAGCAACAAGGTCCGAGCTCCTCCTAAACTGCCGAGTCTGGAGGAGGAACCTGGTTCAGGGTCAGGAGAGGACGAGACCACGAGACTCTCTCAGCAGCATGGAGTGAAGGGGATGAGATCCAGACACATCATGTAATGTTGACTCGTGGACTATTACCTTATCTTCATCTTCATCTTCTTCATCTTCATCTTCATCTTCATCTTCATCTTCATCATCTTCATCATCATCTTCATCTTCATCTTCTTCATCTTCATCTTCATCTTCATCTTCATCTTCATCATCTTCATCATCATCTTCATCTTCATCTTCATCTTCATCTTCATCTTCATCTTCATCTTCATCTTCATCATCATCTTCTTCATCTTCATCTTCATCTTCATCTTCATCTTCATCTTCATCTTCATCTTCATCTTCATCATCATCTTCTTCATCTTCATCTTCATCTTCATCTTCATCTTCATCTTCATCTTCATCATCATCTTCTTCATCTTCATCTTCATCTTCATCTTCATCTTCATCTTCATCTTCATCATCATCTTCTTCATCTTCATCTTCATCTTCATCATCATCTTCTTCATCTTCATCTTCATCTTCATCATCATCTTCATCATCTTCATCTTCATCTTCATCTTCATCTTCATCTTCATCTTCATCTTCATCATCATCTTCTTCATCTTCATCTTCATCTTCATCTTCATCTTCATCTTCATCTTCATCATCATCTTCTTCATCTTCATCTTCATCTTCATCTTCATCTTCATCTTCATCATCATCTTCTTCATCTTCATCTTCATCTTCATCATCTTCATCATCTTCATCTTCATCTTCATCTTCATCTTCATCATCATCTTCTTCATCTTCATCTTCATCTTCATCTTCATCTTCATCTTCATCTTCATCATCATCATCATCTTCATCTTCATCTTCATCTTCATCTTCATCTTCATCATCATCTTCTTCATCTTCATCTTCATCTTCATCTTCATCATCATCTTCTTCATCTTCATCTTCATCTTCATCTTCATCTTCATCTTCATCATCATCTTCTTCATCTTCATCTTCATCTTCATCTTCATCATCTTCATCATCATCATCATCTTCATCTTCATCTTCATCTTCATCTTCATCTTCATCATCATCTTCTTCATCTTCATCTTCATCTTCATCTTCATCTTCATCATCTTCATCATCATCATCATCTTCATCTTCATCTTCATCTTCATCTTCATCTTCATCTTCATCATCATCTTCTTCATCTTCATCTTCATCTTCTTCTTCATCATCTTCATCATCATCTTCATCTTCATCTTCATCTTCATCATCATCTTCTTCATCTTCATCTTCATCTTCATCTTCATCATCATCTTCTTCATCTTCATCATCATCTTCATCATCATCTTCTTCATCTTCATCTTCATCTTCATCATCATCTTCTTCATCTTCATCATCATCTTCATCATCATGTTCTTCATCTTCATCTTCATCTTCATCTTCATCTTCATCATCATCTTCATCATCATCATCATCATCATCATCATCTTCATCTTCATCTTCATCTTCTTCATCTTCATCTTCATCTTCATCTTCATCATCTTCATCATCATCATCATCTTCATCTTCATCTTCATCTTCATCTTCATCTTCATCTTCATCTTCATCATCTTCATCTTCATCTTCATAATCTTCATCATCATCATCTTTATCTTCATAATCTTCATCATCATCATCATCTTCATCATTATCTTCATCTTCCTCTCCATCATCTTCATCTTCATCTTCATCATCATCATCATCATCATCATCATCATCATCATCATCATCATCTTCATCTTCATCTTCATAATCTTCATCATCATCATCATCTTCATCATTATCTTCCTCTTCATCATCTTCATCTTCATCTTCATCTTCATCTTCATCTTCATCATCTTCATCTTCATCTTCATCTTCATCATCATCTTCATCTTCATCATCATCTTCATCATCATAATCTTCTTCATCTTCATCTTCATCTTCATCTTCATCTTCATCATCATCTTCATCATCTTCATCTTCATCTTCATCTTCATCTTCATCTTCAACTTCATCTTCATCTTCATCTTCATCTTCATCATCATCATCATCTTCATCTTCATCTTCATCTTCATCTTCATCATCATCATCTTTATCATCTTCATCTTTATCTTCATCTTCATCATCATAATCTTCTTCATCTTCATCTTCATCTTCATCATCATCATCTTCATCTTCATCTTCATCTTCATCTTCATCTTCATCTTCATCTTCATCATCTTTATCATCTTTATCATTATCATCATCATCTTCATCATCATCATCATCTTCATCTTCATCTTCATCTTCATCTTCATCATCATCTTCATCATCATCATAATCATCTTCATCTTCATCATCATCTTCATCATCATCTTCATCTTCATCTTTATCTTCATCTTCATCTTCATCTTCATCTTCATCTTCATCTTCAACTTCATCTTCATCTTCATCTTCATCTTCATCTTCATCTTCATCTTCATCTTCATCTTCATCCTTATCATCATCTTCATCTTCATCTTCATCTTCATCTTCATCTTCATCCTTATCATCATCTTCATCTTCATCTTCATCTTCATCTTCATCTCCATCTTCATCTTCATCTTCATCATCATCATCATCTTCATCTTCATCTTCATCTTCATCTTCATCTTCATCTTCATCTTCATCTTCATCTTCATCTTCATCATCATCATCATCATCATCATCATCATCATCATCCTCATCTTCATCATGGTCCTCTCCTCTGACAGGCGCAGTGCTAGTATAGACAAGTCCTCCATGTCTCCTGGATCTCCCTCGATCTTCTCTCAGAGACGGGAGATGTTTCGCTCTGAGTCTCTGCGAGTCGACACTGGAGATCGAAGCCATCGCATCTTCAGACCTTCTGACCTCATCCACGGGGAGGTGCTGGGAAGAGGATGCTTTGGACAGGCCGTGAAGGTAATACCGTTGTGTATTTGAGAATACAGTAGTTCTTGTTCACTTTTATGTATTTTTGTTTTTCCACACAGTACTAAGTATTTAAATGTATAGCATAAAGCTACAGTCAGGAACATCAAAACCACTTGTTCTTGTTCACTCTGATACTAACATGTTATTTATTTAAACATTAGATTCACTTTAATGTGACAACACAACTTAGTGGGACACTGTAATCACCACAGTTTTATCTTGACCTTTAAAGTATATATTTTATTGAATGTTGTTTTGATTGTTTAAGCGCTTTGAGACCCTGGTCTGGAAAAGCTCTATATAAATAAGAATTACTTACTTACTTACTTATGGTGCCAACAAAACAGTGTTACTTTAGACACGCTGCTCTATTCAGTGACGGCTGATTGGTCGCTACTATACTGTATTTAAATTCCACATCAATGTTTCCATGTCAAAATGTACTCGACAGTTGTGATGTAGGATATATTTGTAGTATTGTACTTGACTCTGAATCTAAAGACCACTAACTCGTATTTGCTTTCATTAGTTTTGAAAGCAATATACAGTTTGTCCCAACACTGGCTTTAAAAGCTGCGGGAGTCACTGTATCCCCTTGTCCTCAGTCATGGCAAATGAAAAAAATATTGCAATATTTTAAGTGTTTCTAGATTTACAACCAGATGAATTGAGTACGTTAGTATGGTAGACTCCTAAATTTAGTCATATTTAGGAATTATTTTAAGTCTAAATAATTATGTAAAAGTATGTTTTTTATAAACTTAAAAATAGAATGGCTGGGCGGCAAGGCATTATGGCAGCATTTAAGATCATCGTTACTGCGAGGGTTGTTGAGAGGAACATGCAATTTACAAGTTCAAATATATGGTAAAATTAAAATGAAATGATATTAAATGATAAACGTAAAAAATTTAATGTTATATATATATATATATATATATATATATATATACTTTTTTTATAGAATAACCCCCGCAATAAACAAGGAACGAGGACAAGACAAACTGGTGTTTACTGTAATTATGTTCAAAGGGTCTTTGTTTTTATAACCTGGATTTTTAACTGAAAAGTTTGACCTTTAACCCGTCAAGGTGACCCACAAGGAGACGGGAGAAGTGATGGTCATGAAGGAGTTGATCGCGTTTGACGAAGAGACGCAGAAGACGTTTCTGAAGGAGGTGAGAAGTTAGTAAATATTAAAGGTGTAGGAAAACATTTGTTTTCAGAAAACAATATAATACACTAATATAACATAATAAATATAGATCCATCTGTTACAAAAACGTTCACCTGTGCAGGTGAAGGTGATGCGCTGCTTGGATCATCCCAACGTCCTGAGGTTCATCGGTCTGTTCTACAAAGACAAGCGAGTCCACTTCGTCTCCGAGTACATCGAAGGAGGAACTCTCAAGGAAACCATCGACAAGATGGTGAATCTTCCTTCGTCCGAGTTCTGACCCGAGTTCTGACCCGAACACATTCATGGAACCTTTGTTCTCAGGAGGACGACTTCTCCTGGAGCGTCAGGGTCAGCTACTCCAGAGACGTGGCCGCGGGGATGGTGGGTTCATGGCTCAAGAGTCTCAAACAGGAAGTCACTCGTACTTCCTTCTCTTCTCAGGCGTATCTTCACTCCATGAACGTCATCCACCGAGATCTGAACTCTTACAACTGCCTGGTGAAGAAGGTGAAAAAACTACAAAATCACGTTGTGTATACTTTTGTGTCTTGAGTACGAAGTGTGTATCGTAAAGAATCTGTTGATACGGTACAGTGACAACGATACCATATATTTAAATACTGTAGCAACAAGTATATATGTGTAGTATTGTCCAGTACTTGACTCTGGTGTTGTGATAGTGTAGTAACAAGTATATATGTGTAGTATTGTCCAGTACTTGACTCTGGTGTTGTGATAGTGTAGTAACAAGTATATATGTGTAGTATTGTCCAGTACTTGACTCTGGTGTTGTGATAGTGTAGTAACAAGTATATATGTGTAGTATTGTCCAGTACTTGACTCTGGTGTTGTAATAGTGTAGTAACAAGTATATATGTGTAGTATTGTCCAGTACTTGACTCTGGTGTTGTGATAGTGTAGTAACAAGTATATATGTGTAGTATTGTCCAGTACTTGACTCTGGTGTTGTGATAGTGTAGTAACAAGTATATATGTGTAGTATTGTCCAGTACTTGACTCTGGTGTTGTGAAAGTGTAGTAACAAGTATATATGTGTAGTATTGTCGAGTACTTGACTCTGGTGTTGTACCAGTGTAGTAACAAGTATATATGTGTAGTATTGTCCAGTACTTGACTCTGGTGTTGTGATAGTGTAGTAACAAGGATATATGTGTAGTATTGTCCAGTACTTGACTCTGGTGTTGTGATAGTGTAGTAACAAGTATATATGTGTAGTATTGTCCAGTACTTGACTCTGGTGTTGTGATAGTGTAGTAACAAGTATATATGTGTAGTATTGTCCAGTACTTGACTCTGGTGTTGTGATAGTGTAGTAACAAGTATATATGTGTAGTATTGTCGAGTACTTGACTCTGGTGTTGTACCAGTGTAGTAACAAGTATATATGTGTAGTATTGTCCAGTACTTGACTCTGGTGTTGTGATAGTGTAGTAACAAGGATATATGTGTAGTATTGTCCAGTACTTGACTCTGGTGTTGTGATAGTGTAGTAACAAGTATATATGTGTAGTATTGTCCAGTACTTGACTCTGGTGTTGTGATAGTGTAGTAACAAGGATATATGTGTAGTATTGTCCAGTACTTGACTCTGGTGTTGTGATAGTGTAGTAACAAGTATATATGTGTAGTATTGTCCAGTACTTGACTCTGGTGTTGAGATAGTGTAGTAACAAGTATATATGTGTAGTATTGTCGAGTACTTGACTCTGGTGTTGTACCAGTGTAGTAACAAGTATATATGTGTAGTATTGTCCAGTACTTGACTCTGGTGTTGTGATAGTGTAGTAACAAGGATATATGTGTAGTATTGTCCAGTACTTGACTCTGGGGTTGTGATAGTGTAGTAACAAGGATATATGTGTAGTATTGTCCAGTACTTGACTCTGATGTTGTGATAGTTTAGTAACAAGTATATATGTGTAGTATTGTCCAGTACTTGACTCTGGGGTTGTGATAGTGTAGTAACAAGGATATATGTGTAGTATTGTCCAGTACTTGACTCTGGTGTTGTGATAGTGTAGTAACAAGGATATATGTGTAGTATTGTCCAGTACTTGACTCTGGTGTTGTGATAGTGTAGTAACAAGGATATATGTGTAGTATTGTCCAGTACTTGACTCTGGTGTTGTGATAGTGTAGTAACAAGTATATATGTGTAGTATTGTCCAGTACTTGACTCTGGTGTTGTGATAGTGTAGTAACAAGGATATATGTGTAGCATTGTCCAGTACTTGACTCTGGTGTTGTGATAGTGTAGTAACAAGCATATATTTGTAGTATTGTCGAGTACTTGACTCTGAATCTAAGGACCACATAAGTCGTAACTGCTTTCATTAATTTTGAATGAAATATATGACCAAACACCGGCTTTAAAAGATGCTGGAGTCACAGTATCCTCTTGTCCTCAGTCATATGAAAAAAATGTAAGTGTATCTATATTTGCAAACAGATGATTTTAGTACGCTTGTATGGTTGACTTCTCAATTTAGTTATATTTAGGAATAACTTTAATTTTAAATAATTATGTAAAAGTATGTTTTTATGAACTTAAAAACTGAAGTTTTTAGTGTACATTCAAGTTTTCGTATTATTATTGTCCAGTAAAAATGTTTTCACGGATCCTCTAGAACGGGTCGGTGGTCGTGGCAGACTTCGGACTGGCTCGCCTGGTGATGGAGGAGCGGAACCACAATAAAAAAGGTTCTTCTTTGGAACGTCCTGCCAAGGGAACTCCGCCCGAGCTACGGAAGCTGGACCGCAGGAAGCGCTACACGGTGGTCGGGAACCCGTACTGGATGGCGCCGGAGATGATCCACGGTAGGAACTCGATGTTTCCTGAACAGTAGGTTTTTTTTACATGATTCTTTTTTTTTTTCACCTCCAGGCAAAACCTATGATGAACGAGTGGACATCTTCTCCTTTGGTATCATGATGTGCGAGGTAACACTCTATTTTTATAAATATATATATATATATATATATATATATATATATATATATATATATATCCTGAATATATATTAGGGGTGTTTATGATGTTTTAATACGTGTGACCAGCCGTGACAAGCAGTTGCGCTATATAACCACTAGAGGGTTCTTTCTCCATCAAACACTTCCTAATCCCATTACAGCGAAGCCCATTTAGTAGTTATCAGACAAAATCGATTTATTCTTGTACACACGATTCAAATAGGTAAGTAAGTAAGTTAGTAAGTAATTCATATTTATATAGCGCTTTTCCAGACCAGGGTCACAAAGCGCTTAAACAATCAAAACAATATTCAATAAAGTATATACTTTAAAGATCAAGATAAAACTGATAACACAACAGGAGTTCCAGAAAATCAAGGAAGAGCCTGAACAAATAAAAACGTCTTAAGATGAAGGATTTCTCTCCTCTGGTCCTGAAGTTCAGGAACCATCAGTAGATTCTGATCCACAGACCTCAGAGCCCGAGCTGGGGTGTAAGTCTGGATAAGGATCACTGATGGAAGGTCTGACCATGAATAGATCTGAAAGTAAGAACCAGAATTTTAAAATGATCCTGAAAGAAACTGGAAGCCAGTGAAGAGTTTTAAGGATCGGAGAAATGTGAGTTCTTCTACTAGAGCTGCTCAGAATTCTGGCTGCAGAGTTCTGAATCAACTGCAGGCGAGACACATCCTTCTTGGTAAGACATGAAAACAGAAAGACAGAAACGCATGGATTACAAGATCCAGATCATGTTCCGACAACATTTTCCTAAGTTTAGAGATTTTTCTCAGTTGAAGGAAACAGTTTCTGGTCAGTTTTCTTCAGTGTCGAACAAGAGACATGTCTTTATCAAATACAACACCCAGGTTTCTCAGGCTCAGTTTGACGGACTGACCTAAGTCACCCAAGTACTGACTCAACCCTGGAACCTTATCATCAGGAGCAATCACCAGAGTTTCAGTTTTGTCCACATTTAGCTGCAAAGTGTTTTCACTCATTGTTTGATTTCTAGCAAACAATTGACTAAGCTGTTCAGCCCTTGGGGCTCAGTTGGATCAAAAGAGCAGTAGAGCTGGATGTCATCAGCAAAAATGTGATAAGAAACATCAGGAAATCTCTGAATGATTTTACCGAGGGGAATCAAGTACAGCAAAAACAATAAAGGACCCAGAATAGAACCTTGAGGGACTCCACACAACAGATCTGCCGATTCAGACCTCATTTGATTGGCAGATACACTAAAACTGCGCCCAGAAAGGTAAGATGAGAACCACTGTAACACAGACCAAGACAGTCCCACTTCATCCCTCAGTCTTCTCAGCAGGATCTGGTGATCAACTGTGTCAAAGGCTGAGGACAGATCCAAGAGAACCAGAACAGTGAATTTACCAGAGTCAGCCGACATCATGATGTCACTGGACACTTTCAGTACAGCTGTCTCCGTAGAGTGATGTTTACGGAAGCCAGACTGAAACTTCTCATGGATGTCGCTCTGATCCAGGAACAAAGACAGCTGCTCAGACACCACCTTCTCCAAGATCTTGGACAAGAAAGGGAGCTTAGAAATAGGCCTGAAATTACTCGTCAGTCAGTCGGGTCTAAGCCTGGCTTTTTGTGCAAAGGCTCCACAATGGCATGTTTAAATGCATTGGGAAAAACCCCTGTGGAAAGGGAGAGGTTCACCATATTGGTAACCCAGGGGCCAATTACATCAAATACTTTGATAAAAAGCCTACAAGGAAGGATGTCATCTGACCAAGAGGAGGGTTTCATCTTGTTCACTAGTGCTGAAATATCACCAAGAGATACAGCAGTGAAGGAAGACCAAGAGGAGGAGATGGGCTCAGAGACAGTAGGGGTTCCACACAAAGAGGGAGAGATTTTCTATTTGATCAATTTAATTTTGTCAATGAAAAATCTCAACAATGCATTGCTTTCAGCTTCACAGAAGACAGGCGTGATTTGAGGAGCAGGAGACACGAGAGAATTAATCGTGACAAACAACACTTTGGGGTTTTTCTTATTTGCTGCTACCAGTTTTCTGATGTAATCAGATCTAGCAGTTTCCACCATCTCATTGTAGTCATCAGATCCCTGAGGTGAAGTCTGTGCACCTCAAGTTTAGTGGACTTCCAGAGACTTTGAGTCTTTCCACAAAGTCTCTTCAGACTCAGGAGATCTACATTTGTCCAAGGGCACCGTTTTTTGTGAATTTTCAAGTTCGATTTAACAGGTAATAGATTATAGACAAAATAACAAATGACGTTGCTTAATTTCACTAAAAATCCTTACATTTTCTCCAACATCAACAGTGCGTCTTAAAAGCTTTATAAACTGTTGTATTACTTTGGGTTTTACTAACTCGTTTAACCGGTTTATGTGGTACACACAGCACTCAAAGACCTGTCAAAATATTGGTAAACTATGAAGTATTTCTTCAAATCATATAGATAGATAGTTAGATAGATGGACGGATGGATAAGCTTTATTGATCCCTCTGAGTTTGTTTTTCAATCATTTTCACTGGTTTAAAGATGTAATCGTTGAACGTTCAACAGTCAATAAAAACATCGTGATTTGTTGCTTTTTGAAATGATGATTGTTAGTTTATTCATTTTCATGCTCTACAATTTTTCCTGCAAATGTAATTCTTTGGGGACCTCGAGAACATACGACATTAAAATGTGATTAATCAGATGAACTCATTAAACACTCTATTACTCTATAAAATTATATTTGTTCTCCATCAGATCATCGGCAGAGTGAGCGCCGACCCAGACTTCCTCCCTCGGACCAACGACTTCGGCCTGAACGTCGCCGGCTTCCTGGAGCAGTACCTCCCGGCCCGATGTCCTCCGGCCTTCCTGCCGCTCGCCGTTCTCTGCAGCGACATGGACGCCGACCGACGGTAGCTAAAGATTCTTAACCATCGACACCTTCGTGATTCCTAACGATGTCCTCGACTCTTCCTCAGACCTTCCTTCACGAAGCTGGACGAGTGGCTGGAGAACCTCCTGATGCACTTGGACATCGGCCTGCCGCTGCTCTCCGAGCTGGACCAGGTCTGCAGGACCTTCTGGAGGAACCACGACCACGACAAGTCCTCGGCGGCGGACGACGGAGAAGCGTCGGATCAGTGTTACCTCCTCATCGACGGCGCTGGTGAAGAGAACCCGATCAGAGACCAGGACCCGATCAGAGACCAGGACTCGATCAGAGACCAGGACCCGATCAGAGACCAGGACCCGATCAGAGACCAGGACTCGATCAGAGACCAGGACTCGATCAGAGACCAGGACTCGATCAGAGACCAGGACTCGATCAGAGACCAGGACTCGATCAGAGACCAGGACTCGATCAGAGACCAGGACTCGATCAGAGACCACAAACTACTTCCTGGTTCCAACAGAGCCAGGAGGAAATGCAAAGTGTTATGGAGCGGATCCGAGGACGACAGTTCTTTCCTGTGACTCTTGAATCATTTGTTTACAAACCAGCTGTGATGAACCAACATATCATTCTCTGTCGTCTACAGTTTACACCTGGTTTATCTGAAGTAACTGATCCATCGTCAGAGCTTGAACTTAGACGTGAAAAAGATTAAACTCGAGCCGTCGTCAGAAAATTCTTCCGCACTAAAAGTTTGAGTAAATTGATGGTAAACTTTAGGAGGAACTTTGTCGGCAGCGTCGTCGAGAAACTGTGAAAACGGCACTTTATCGATGTGGTTTAAAAATGTCCGACCGCATGTTTAAATAAAGCTTTATTTATAAAAAATGGAAGTAGTTTTTTTTTCAAATGACTACACAGAATACATCAATACAATACTATCACAACACCAGAGTCAAGTACTGGAAAATACTACATATATATACTTGTTACTACACTATCACAACACCAGAGTCACATACTCCACAATACTACATATATATACTTGTTACTACACTATCACAACACCAGAGTCACATACTCCACAATACTACACATATATACTTGTTACTACACTATCACAACACCAGAGTCACATACTCCACAATACTACATATATATACTTGTTACTACACTATCACAACACCAGAGTCAAGTACTGGACAATACTACATATATATACTTGTTACTACACTATCACAACACCAGAGTCACATACTCCACAATACTACACATATATACTTGTTACTACACTATCACAACACCAGAGTCAAGTACTGGACAATACTACATATATATACTTGTTACTACACTATCACAACACCAGAGTCACATACTCCACAATACTACACATATATCCTTGTTACTACACTATCACAACACCAGAGTCAAGTACTGGACAATACTACATATATATACTTGTTACCACACTATCACAACACCAGAGTCACATACTCCACAATACTACACATATATACTTGTTACTACACTATCACAACACCAGAGTCAAGTACTGGACAATACTACACATATATACTTGTTACTACCCTATCACAAGACCAGAGTAAAGTACTGGACAATACTACATATATATACTTATTACTACACTATCACATCACCAGAGTAAAGTACTGGACAATACTACACATATATACTTGTTACTACACTATCACAAGACCAGAGTAAAGTACTGGACAATACTACACATATATACTTGTTACTACACTATCACAACACCAGAGTAAAGTACTGGACAATACTACACATATATACTTGTTACTACACTAGCACATCACCAGAGTCAAGTACTGGACAATACTACACATATATACTTGTTACTACACTATCACAACACCAGAGTAAAGTACTGGACAATACTACACATATATACTTGTTACTACCCTATCACAAGACCAGAGTAAAGTACTGGACAATACTACACATATATACTTGTTACTACACTATCACATCACCAGAGTAAAGTACTGGACAATACTACACATATATACTTGTTACTACACTATCACAAGACCAGAGTAAAATACTGGACAATACTACACATATATACTTGTTACTACACTATCACAACACCAGAGTAAAGTACTGGACAATACTACACATATATACTTGTTACTACACTATCACATCACCAGAGTAAAGTACTGGACAATACTACACATATATACTTGTTACTACACTATCACATCACCAGAGTAAAGTACTGGACAATACTACACATATATACTTGTTACTACACTATCACATCACCAGAGTCAAGTACTGGACAATACTACACATATATACTTGTTACTACACTATCACAACACCAGAGTCAAGTACTGGACAATACTACACATACATACTTGTTACTACACTATCACAACACCAGTGTCACGTACTGGACAATACTACATATATGTACTTGTTACTACACTATCACAACACCAGTGTCAAGTACTGGACAATACTACACATATATACTTGTTAGTACACTATCACAACACCAGTGTCAAGTACTGGACAATACTACACATATATACTTGTTACTACACTATCACAAAACCAGAGTCAAGTACTGGACAATACTACACATATATACTTGTTACTACACTATCACAACACCAGTGTCAAGTACTGGACAATACTACACATATATACTTGTTACTACACTATCACAACACCAGAGTCAAGTACTCAACAATACTACACGTATATACTTGTTACTACACTATCACAACACCAGAGTCAAGTACTGGACAATACTACACATATATACTTGTTATTACACTATCACAACACCAGAGTCAAGTACTGGATAATACTACACATATATACTTGTTATTACACTATCATAACACCAGAGTCAAGTACTGGACAATACTACACATATATATTTGTTACTACACTATCACAACACCAGAGTCAAGTACTGGACAATACTACACATATATACTTGTTACTACACTATCACAACACCAGAGTCAAGTACTGGACAATACTACACATATATACTTGTTATTACACTATCACAACACCTGAGTCAAGTACTGGACAATACTACACATATATACTTGTTACTACACTATCACAACACCAGAGTCAAGTACTCGACAATACTACACATATATACTTGTTACTACACTATCACAACACCAGAGTCAAGTACTCGACAATACTACACATATATACTTGTAACTACACTATCACAACACCAGAGTCAAGTACTGAACAATACTACACATATATACTTGTTCCTACACTATCACAAAACCAGAGTCAAGTACTGGACAATACTACACATATATACTTGTTACTACACTATCACAACACCAGTGTCAAGTACTGGACAATACTACACATATATACTTGTTACTACACTATCACAACACCAGAGTCAAGTACTCAACAATACTACACGTATATACTTGTTACTACACTATCACAACACCAGAGTCAAGTACTGGACAATACTACACATATATACTTGTTATTACACTATCACAACACCAGAGTCAAGTACTGGATAATACTACACATATATACTTGTTATTACACTATCATAACACCAGAGTCAAGTACTGGACAATACTACACATATATATTTGTTACTACACTATCACAACACCAGAGTCAAGTACTGGACAATACTACACATATATACTTGTTACTACACTATCACAACACCAGAGTCAAGTACTGGACAATACTACACATATATACTTGTTATTACACTATCACAACACCTGAGTCAAGTACTGGACAATACTACACATATATACTTGTTACTACACTATCACAACACCAGAGTCAAGTACTGGACAATACTACACATATATTCTTGTTACTACACTATCACAACACCAGAGTCAAGTACTCGACAATACTACACATATATACTTGTAACTACACTATCACAACACCAGAGTCAAGTACTGAACAATACTACACATATATACTTGTTAATACACTATCACAACACCAGAGTAAGGTACTGGACAATACTACACATATATACTTGTTACTACACTATCACAACACCAGAGTCAAGTACTGGACAATACTACACATATATACTTGTTACTACACTATCACAACACCAGAGTCAAGTACTGGACAATACTACACATATATACTTGTTACTACACTATCACAACACCAGAGTCAAGTACTGGACAATACTACACATATATACTTGTTACTACACTATCACAACACCAGGGTCAAGTACTGGACAATACTACACATATATACTTGTTACTACACTATCACAACACCAGAGTCAAGTACTGGACAATACTACACATATATACTTGTTACTACACTATCACAACACCAGAGTCAAGTACTCGACAATACTACACATATATACTTGTAACTACACTATCACAACACCAGAGTCAAGTACTGGACAATACTACACATATATACTTGTTACTACACTATCACAACACCAGAGTCAAGTACTGGACAATACTACACATATATTCTTGTTACTACAGTTTCACAATATACTGTAACATATCGTATGTTTTTGATTTCTTTGGATTCACCAATGAATGTATCTTTAACTTATAATACTGGATATAATACTGAATATAATACTGAATATAATACTGAATATAATACTGGATATAATACTGAATATAATAATGAATAATACTCTCTGGCACGAGCCATGCATTCATAAACAAGCTCTGATCCATCAGTCGACTTCACTCACTGCTGACAGTTGGTTAAACTTCTGTTACACAAGAAGTCTTACCAAAAACCTCTTGAGCCCCTTTTAACACTTGATTAATTTGCCAGAGTAATCGGACCTCCTGACCCCCGACTTCTTAAAACCTCATCAGGTCTCGCTCGTGTCACTCTGTGTAATCCGTCTGCGCTCAGTCGGAAGAGTCGACAACATGGAGCACATGTCCTCGCCCGTCCGGTTCCGGTCCACCAGGAAAGGTACCATCAGAACCGCAGAATAGAAGCAACTTTGTGTGCGTGTGTGTGTGTGTGTGTGTGTGTCTGTCTGTGTGTGTGTGTGTGTGTGTGCGTTTGTTTAGTAGGCCGGGGTGAAATGATCAGTTGACCTGAGTTGAACTCGAGTTGATATATTGTTATTCTGTTCTGTTTAATGTTTAAAACGAGTACAATACTTTTCAAGGTAGTATTTATATCATGATCCCGTTCATTATCCCTTAATATTCCTAGTTATGTTTCAATAAATAGTTTCATGTGACTAAGATCTACACACGTTGAGTGTTAAACTCTGCTTTTCAACTTCATGTTTTACAACAAATTAAATGTAATTTAAAGCATTAGATTCAACAGTTTTTGCTTAATAATTGTGTACTAGAAACATTTAATTAATTTAATTTCATGTGTTTGTTTGAATATTGTTTCTGTTGTGTGTCACCATCTTTGATCGGGAATAAAAAAAAGCCGGCACATTCCCCAACAAAGAGGTAGGAACCGTAAGTAGTTTTATTGTTAGTGTTTGTATGTTGTGTGTTAATCTCAACCCCCCGAGGAGCATCATAAGCTGGATTAAAGCTGTGAAGCTCTGTGGGTAACCAGGGCCGACAGGTACCAGGACCAGAACTAGACTCGCTCCCGCATCAAAACAGCGACTTTAGGGTAAAATGTGGTTCTGGTTGAGTCGTCGTGACGACGTGATCCAAACACATGGAGGACCAGAACTGGACGAGATCTCGTCGCTCCTCCTGACAGATGCTGCTCAGTAATGGAATAAAGAGATCAGAGTTAATCGGTGAAGACGAGTGAAGTCATGTTTATCGTGACTGAGGCACGAATGAAGCCACAACTCAATATAAACACGCTTTATTTCTTATGTCATACTTTGGTTTTGGTCACATTTATTTCATTTCCAACATGGTTCGAGGCAGAAACTTGTTTTTATCAGTTTAAATCAATAACACATCATCACACAGAGAGTAGCTCTTCTCACTTAGCTCGTTTTTAAGCCTTCTGGCTCGACTCACTTTGATCAGGACTAGAGTATTAGTGGAAATTAAGCAAAAATTAATAAATAAGATAAATACAATGCTGTGGACTATTGATACAGTAGCGTTAAAGAAAACATAACATATTTAAGGGTCAACTATACAATATATAGTGATATATAGTGATACTGTAGATATATATACTGTGTAGTATTGTCCAGTACTTGACTCTGGTGTTGTGATAGTGTAGTAACAAGTATATATGTGTAGTATTGTCCAGTACTTTACTCTGATGTTGTGATAGTGTAGTAACAAGTATATATGTGAAGTATTGTCCAGTACTTTACTCTGATGTTGTGATAGTGTAGTAACAAGTATATATGTGAAGTATTGTCAAGTACTTGACTCTGGTGTTGTGATAGTGTAGTAACAAGTATATATGTGTAGTATTGTCCAGTACTTTACTCTGATGTTGTGATAGTGTAGTAACAAGTATATATGTGAAGTATTGTCCAGTACTTGACTCTGATGTTGTGATAGTGTAGTAACAAGTATATATGTGAAGTATTGTCAAGTACTTGACTCTGGTGTTGTGATAGTGTAGTAACAAGTATATATGTGTAGTATTGTCCAGTACTTTACTCTGATGTTGTGATAGTGTAGTAACAAGTATATATGTGAAGTATTGTCCAGTACTTGACCCTGGTGTTGTGATAGTGTAGTAACAAGTATATATGTGTAGTATTGTCCAGTACTTTACTCTGGTGTTGTGATAGTGTAGTAACAAGTATATATGTGAAGTATTGTCCAGTACTTGACTCTGTTGTTGTGATAGTGTAGTAACAAGTATATATGTGTAGTATTGTTCAGTACTTGACTCTGGTGTTGTGATAGTGTAGTAACAAGTTTATATGTGTAGTATTGTCCAGTACTTGACTCTGGTGTTGTGATAGTGTAGTAACAAGTATATATGTGTAGTATTGTCCAGTACTTGACTCTGGTGTTGTGATAGTGTAGTAACAAGTATATATGTGTAGTATTGTCCAGTACTTGACTCTGGTGTTGTGATAGTGTAGTAACAAGTATATATGTGTAGTATTTTCCAGTTCTTGACTCTGGTGTTGTGATAGTGTAGTAACAAGTTTATATGTGTAGTATTGTCCAGTACTTGACTCTGGTGTTGTGATAGTGTAGTTACAAGTATATATGTGTAGTATTGTCCAGTACTTGACTCTGGTGTTGTAGTATTTACAGACCATTTGACTCTTGACGAAGTCGTAACTGCTTTCATTTGTTTTCAAACCAAAATATGTCCAAACATCAGCTTTAAAAACTGCTGGACTCACTGTATCCTCTCGTCCTCAGTAGCTGGGATAGACTGACTATGTTTTTTAAGTTGTGTAAATGTTTTCATTAAAGAAAAGCAACATATTATAAGTCAAACAAAGTAACAGTTTTGCCTTCTCGTCCCAGTTGTCAAGTTTGTCCATCGAGGACCAGGACGACGTCCAGCTTCCTTACGCCATGAGGGACCTGCCCCCGGACTCGCCCCCGGGGGGTCCCCACCATACACGGGCCCTCAGCCTACAGTCCAGAAGAACCGGGACCACCACCAACGGGGCCTTCCACAGTCTTCCCGGGACCCCCCCAGTGCTGCATCCGACCCCCTGCAACATCTCCGGCTCTCCCACGGTCGCCCACCGACAGAACCGCCCGGGACTGGAATCTCTGTTCCAGCCCCTGAACCTGAGGAGGCAGCTGGTCTCTCGCGGCTCGCTGGACTCTCCTCTCAGTCCGGCCTCACGTCCACGCAGCCCGTGGGGAAGATTTGATCCTTATGACTCCCCAGAGGTTTGTTATATTATTTTACTCAACATTTCCACATGTGTACAACACAACACAACAAAGACCACAGGTGTTACAGATCCAGTTGAGAGTCTGGTATCTTCCTGGAGACTCATGCAAGGACCGGACTTGTGCCTTCACTGAGAGTTGAAGTAGAGTCTAGGGATGTCAAACTTTACACATTTGAGGCTTGTAACCGTTGTGTAACCGGTTACAAGTAGTTGTCTAATGAATAACCACTAGCAATATAACCACTAGACAATTATGTCTCCATTCAAGCACCTCCTAATCCCATTACAGCAAAGCCCTTCCAGTAGTTATCAGGTAGAAAATATTTATTCTTGTAGACTCATCTCAGGAACTAAATCATAGCCAACATACCAGATGAATTACATGACTTTATTTTCTGTATTTTCAGACTTAAAAATCCTTTCATTTTCGCAAAACTCAACTGTGAGTCTTTGTAGTATTACTCCGCGAGGCCCCATAGTATTACCCCGCGAGGCCCAATATTATTAAAACGCAAGGCACCGTGGTATCACTCTGCGATGGCTCAATATTATTACTACACAAGGCTCCATAGTATTACTATGCGGGTTCCATAGTATTAAGCCGCGTGTCCTCGTAGTATAACTCTGCGAGGCTCCATAGTATTACTCCGCAATGCTCCATAGAATAGCTCCGCGAGGCTACATATTATTACTACGCAAGGCTGAATATTATAACTGTGCGGGGCTCCATAGTATTAGTACGCAAGGTTCCATAGTATTGCACCGCATTTCCTTGTAGTATTACTCTGGCTCCATAGTATTACTCCGCGATGCTCCATAGTATAACTCCGCGAGGCTACATATTATTACTACACAAGGCTGAATATTATAACTGTGCGGGGCTCCATAGTATTAGTACGCAAGGTTCCATAGTATTGCACCGCATTTCCTTGTACTATTACTCTGGCTCCATAGTATTACTCCGCAATGCTCCATAGTATAACTCCGCGAGGCTACATATTATTACTACGCAAGGCTGAATATTATAACTGTGCGGGGCTCCATAGTATTAGTACGCAAGGTTCCATAGTATTGCACCGCATTTCCTTGTAGTATTAGTCTGGCTCCATAGTATTACTCCGCGATGCTCCATAGTATAACTCCGCGAGACTACATATTATTACTACGCAAGGCTGAATATTATAACTGTGCGGGGCTCCATAGTATTAGTACGCAAGGTTCCATAGTATTGCACCACATTTCCTTGTACTATTACTCTGGCTCCATAGTATTACTCCGCGATGCTCCATAGTATAACTCCGCGAGGCTACATATTATTACTACGCAAGGCTGAATATTATTACTGTGCGGGGCTCCATAGTATTAGTACGCAAGGTTCCATAGTATTGCACCGCATTTCCTTGTAGTATTACTCTGGCTCCATAGTATTACTCCGCGATGCTCCATAGTATAACTCCGCGAGGCTACATATTATTACTACGCAAGGCTGAATATTATTACTGTGCGGGGCTCCATAGTATTAGTACGCAAGGTTCCATAGTATTGCACCACATTTCCTTGTACTATTACTCTGGCTCCATAGTATTACTCCGCGATGCTCCATAGTATTACTCCGCGAGACTACATATTATTACTACGCAAGGCTGAATATTATAACTGTGTGGGGCTCCATAGTATTAGTACGCAAGGTTCCATAGTATTGCACCACATTTCCTTGTACTATTACTCTGGCTCCATAGTATTACTCCGCGATGCTCCATAGTATTACTCCGCGAGACTACATATTATTACTACGCAAGGCTGAATATTATAACTGTGCGGGGCACCATAGTATTAGTACGCAAGGTTCCATAGTATTGCACCGCATTTCCTTGTAGTATTACTCTGGCTCCATAGTATTACTCCGCGATGCTCCATAGTATTACTCCGCGAGACTACATATTATTACTACGCAAGGCTGAATATTATTACTGTGCGGGGCTCCATAGTATTAGTACGCAAGGTTCCATAGTATTGCACCGCATTTCCTTGTAGTATTACTCTGGCTCCATAGTATTACTCCGCGATGCTCCATAGTATAACTCCGCGAGGCCACATATTATTACTACGCAAGGCTGAATATTATAACTGTGCGGGGCTCCATAGTATTAGTACGCAAGGTTCCATAGTATTGCACCACATTTCCTTGTACTATTACTCTGGCTCCATAGTATTACTCCGCGATGCTCCATAGTATTACTCCGCGAGACTACATATTATTACTACGCAAGGCTGAATATTATAACTGTGCGGGGCTCCATAGTATTAGTACGCAAGGTTCCATAGTATTGCACCGCATTTCCTTGTACTATTACTCTGGCTCCATAGTATTACTCCGCGATGCTCCATAGTATTACTCCGCGAGACTACATATTATTACTACGCAAGGCTGAATATTATAACTGTGCGGGGCTCCATAGTATTAGTACGCAAGGTTCCATAGTATTGCACCACATTTCCTTGTACTATTACTCTGGCTCCATAGTATTATTCCGCGATGCTCCATAGTATTACTCCGCGGGACTACATATTATTACTACGCAAGGCTGAATATTATAACTGTGCGGGGCTCCATAGTATTAGTACGCAAGGTTCCATAGTATTGCACCGCATTTCCTTGTAGTATTACTCTGGCTCCATAGTGTTACTCTGCAATCTTTTCGAACACTGTAAGTACAACACAACAGTATGTATGAATACAATTGTTGAAATTATTGTATGTTTAACAATCGTTCAAAATAGCTTGTGAGTCGTTGCTGTCAAAGACTCAAAACTTTATTGACAGCACTTTTATTGAGTCCTGCATCACATGACCAAAACACACATGACTCATTGGTCAACAGATACTCTGCGTCACTTTCAGGCATGTATATATAATAATAAACGTGGAGTAACCGTAGAAAACTGTAAGAAAGTAGAAAAATAAAAATAATTATAGATATATAATATATTTAAACATTTAGTTATGTATTTCGATGTGTATTTATTTATAATTAAGATGTTCATGGTCCTTCATAGTCTGAGTAGATCATTATTTTTCCTTTATTTACAGACACTTTATTTTTGTGACTGATTTTCTCTCCTTCAGGACCAGGACAAGGAATATGTTGGATTCGCTACGTTGCCGAACCAGGTTCATAGAAAGACAGTGAAGAAGGGTTTTACTTTCACACTGATGGTGGCAGGTGAGTCTGGACGCAGTATTTAAGAGATAAGTTAGTATTTGGTTATATTTTGATTGTTTTTTGGGGTTTTTTTTCGTCTCTACAGGAGAGTCTGGTTTGGGTAAATCTACGCTCATCAACAGTTTGTTCCTGACTGACCTCTATAGAGACAGAAAGGTTCCTAATGCAGAGGGTGAGTCTATTTATATATAGATATATTTATTTTTCAGAATCAGAACAACGTTAGTTTTCAGAATCGTAAAACAAAAACCTTATTTTATGATGGTGTGTATTGATAAGAATATGTTGATATAATATGTATAAAGATTCAGGGTCAACAATATGATATATAGTGATAGTGTAGTAACAAGTATATATGTGTAGTATTGTCCAGTACTTGACTCAGGTGTTGTGATAGTGTAGTAACAAGTATATATGTGTAGTATTGTCCAGTACTTGACTTTGGTGTTGTGATAGTGTAGTAACAAGTATATATGTGTAGTATTGTCCAGTACTTGTCTCTGGTGTTGTGATAGTGTAGTAACAAGTATATATGTGTAGTATTGTCCAGTACTTGACTCTGGTGTTGTGATAGTGTAGTAACAAGTATATATGTGTAGTATTGTCCAGTACTTGACTCTGGTGTTGTGATAGTGTAGTAACAAGTATATATATGTAGTATTGTCCAGTACTTGACTCTGGTGTTGTGATAGTATAGTAACAAGTATATATGTGTAGTATTGTCCAGTACTTGACTTTGGTGTAGTGATAGTGTAGTAACAAGTATATATGTGTAGTATTGTCCAGTACTTGACTCTGGTGTTGTGATAGTGTAGTAACAAGTATATATGTGTAGTATTGTCCAGTACTTGACTCTGGTGTTGTGATAGTATAGTAACAAGTATATATGTGTAGTATTGTCCAGTACTTGACTCTGGTGTTGTGATAGTGTAGTAACAAGTATATATGTGAAGTATTGTCCAGTACTTGACTCTGGTGTTGTGATAGTGTAGTAACAAGTATATATGTGTAGTATTGTCCAGTACTTGACTCTGGTGTTGTGATAGTGTAGTAACAAGTATATATGTGAAGTATTGTCCAGTACTTGACTCTGGTGTTGTGATAGTGTAGTAACAAGTATATATGTGTAGTATTGTCCAGTACTAGACTCTGGTGTTGTAGTATTTACAGACCACATGACTCTTGAAAAGTCGTAACTACTTTAATTTGTTTTCAAACCAAAATATTTCCAAACATCAGCTTTAAAAGCTGCTGGACTCACTGTATCCTCTCGTCCTCAGTCATGGGATCTCACAGGATTTCATTGTTCCTTTAGCTGCAGAGGACACAATGACTGCTGCCAGAAGTTGTGGCAAGAAGTTTAATTTCATCAAAAAAATTAACAAAAACTGTGAGCATTTACAGGAAATTGTAAGTTTAAACTATTAATTTATTAAACATACCCTTTATTGAAATTATATAAGAACCATGATAAAAAATATTATGTGATTTGAAATCGATAAGTGTATCGATATTTTCTTACACCGCAATCAATAACTAGAGCAAATTAAATAAATATTAATACAGTAAAACAAGATCAATACCATAAAATCCAATACAATTGTGAAATATGAAGGTGACTCGTACTTTATAGACGTGTTTTGGTTGTGAGTACAAAAGTTACACCTGTGCTGTATTTCAATGTTTACAGAGCGGATCAATCAGACTCTGGGCATCTTAAAACACACGGTAGGTATCGAGGAAAAAGGTGTGAAACTGAGACTCACCATCATCGACACGCCAGGCTTCGGAGACGCCGTCAACAACACGGAGAGGTAGGTTCGAGAAAACCTCTTTAGAAACTGATACGAAGACACTGTTGATACTAAAACGATCAGAACACAGAGTCTGTTCCGACGACGTCACTTCCGTCCCGGGTCTTATACTTCGCTTCGTGAAGAAAGATGAACAATCAGAGTGTGTCACGGGTCGTTTATTCGCCGCTTCAAGTCAAACAAAATACAAGCTTTACGATCAATCGGTCACACTTTGTCCCGGCGACTGTACAGATCAATAGACCCGGGAGAAAAGGTCCCGATCTGTAGAAACATCGCTATATTTAAGGAAAATCTCCCATCCGGGAGGTCGTCTCTTTCCGGCCGAATGGTCCTTTCAAGTTCCCTGTGTCTCGATCCCCTGTAGAGAGACATCCTGATTTGTTTTCTTGTAATCTAATCATTCAACTGTTCTTGGGCGGGAGTCACTTTCTCTTCCGTCTTTTAGCCCCTCTTTGCTTCGTTCTTTGATCTACGATTTAAGATGTGATTTGCAGGTCAACAGATGTTTTAAATAACCGGTGTCTTATCTCTAATTCTGATCCAGGCTTGTCTCAAAACAAGTGTGAATCAGTCTGAGAGTGGAATGTTGATTGTGAATGTGTAGTCAAACGTTTCCGCTCTTAGATAAAGCGAGTAATTTATACTTTATATTTTGATTATCTTTTAGCATTCATTTAAGTATGGCGTATACGTATATAATAATCTTAATCCAACAATACTTTACCTCCAGCTGGAGGCAGATCGAGGACTACGTGGACCAGCAGTTCGAGCAGTACTTCAGGGACGAGAGTGGACTGAACCGGAGGAACATCCAGGACAACAGGGTTCACTGCTGCCTCTACTTCATCTCGCCTTTCGGACACGGGTGCGACGAAGACCCTGAACGTAGTTTTTATATGTTAATTTTAAGTTGTGCGTCGTCCGCAGCCTTCGACCTCTGGACGTGGAGTGCATGAAAACGCTTCACAACAAGGTCAACATCGTACCGTTGTTGGCTAAAGCCGACAGTCTGACGCCGTCCGAGGTCAACAGGAAGAAGATGAAGGCGAGTTTTTACGTCACAGACTATAATAATTTAACATTATTTCATCCCTTCAAGAGTGTAAAAGTATTTCCTTGTGACTATAGAGATATTTTCTTCTTTTTTAAACACCAAATAAATATTTTGACTTGACATAAAAGACTTTTTAAAGTTGTATTAATAATGAATAAATACTATAAATACCATGACGCGTTGTGTAACTAGTAGGTAGAATAACAAACATTTGTTTATATCTTATATGTAATCGTAGCCAATACAGTTAATTTTTTTAACTCCTCCCCCTTTTTTAAACAAAAAACTATTGTTTTTTATCAATTATTTTAAATGTCGCTCGATGATTTAGCGTTTTAGTTATTTATAGTTAGATTAATATTTTAACAGCTACTATTAACTTTATTGTGTAAAATACCCTTTTGTCGAGTATTTCTACGGATCATCTTTGCTGCACAACAGCAACTTATATCAGGCGTTTTTTTTTCTTATATTCGAAGTTTCAACGTTTATTTAAAAACAACAGCGTTCGTTCGAATAATCTAAAATGCGCATGCGCGTCACGGGTCAGGTGCGTTCAATGACGCGAGTAAAAATAAATTGAGATTTAGTTCGTTCCCAGAATAATCGTTCTGATGCGGGAAAAAATGTCGTTAATCGTAACTATTTTATATTTTACCGTCTGAGCATGTTTATTTTGTTAATTAAATAAATGAATAAATAAATGGAATACAAATATATATGCGGAGGCGAAATGCCCAAGTTTCCCTGAAGTGAATTCTACAAAAAAATGATTTTTCATTATTTACGTTTTATTTACGATGATTTAAATATTTTATTAAGACATGATGAGATTATATACTTCAGTTTAAAAGGGTCTCTGTGTTTAAATGATAATAATTATTTTCCCTCTATTTGCAGGATTTGATTCAGTTTTATTAATCAATTATATTGATCATCTTCCTTTCAGATCAGAGAAGAAATCAAGAAGTTCGGGATCAATATCTACCAGTTTCCAGAGTGTGACTCAGACGAGGACGACGAGTTCAAGAGTCAAGACCAGATTCTCAAGGTTCGATTAATTCAACGTGAAACGATGAACCATTTATTAAATAAACTCCGTGTACAGGAGAGTCTTCCTTTCGCCGTCATCGGGAGTAATGTGCAGGTGGAGAGTAAAGGTCGCAGGTTCAGAGGTCGCGCCTACCCTTGGGGAGTTGTTGAAGGTATCACTGATGAAGTAGTTTTGAGTTTTGAACATGTTATGGTAGATGCACATGTTATGAATGGATGGATGGATGGATGGATGGATGGATGGATGAGTGGGTGGATGATGGATGGATGGATGGATGGATGGATGGATGGATGGATGGATGGATGGATGGATGGATGGATGGATGGATGGATGGATGGATGGATGAGTGGGTGGATGGATGAACAGATGGATGGATGAACAGATGGATGGATGAACAGATGGATGGATGAACAGATGGATGGATGGATGAACAGATGGATGGATGGATGAACAGATGGATGGATGGATGAATGAATGGATGGATGGATGGATGGATGGATGGATGGATGGATGGATGGATGGATGGATGGATGGATGGATGGATGGATGGATGGATGGATGGATGGATGGATGGATGGATGGAAACATGTGATAAGTCCTGGTCTTGTTTCAGTGGAGAGTCCTGCTCACTCGGACTTCCTGCTGCTGCGAGACATGCTGGTTCGGACTCACATGCAGGACCTGAAGGACGTGACCCGAGAGAACCACTACGAGAACTACAGAGCCCAGTGTATCCAGAGCATGACCCGCATGGTGGTGCAGGAGAGGAAGCGCAGGTAGATCTTCTCATCGCTGGAGCTGAAGACCTGATCTCAACCTGTTGCTTCCTGTAGTCTGCAGGACCGACAGAGACAAGGAAGTGAAGATCTTCCTCTTCCTCTTCCTCTTCCTCTTTCTCTTCCTCTTTCTCTTCCTCTTCCTCTTCCTCTTCCTCTCGTCGTCATGGACACGGACAAGGAGCGACTGATCTACGAGAAGGATGAAGAGGTACAAATACTTGATTATTCTGCATGTATTTGATTTGAATTGTTATAACTTTACTATTGTTTTGTTAATATTATTATTGTTTTTGTTTATATTTTTTAATGTTTAATATTTATCTGTGTTGGTTTTGTTCATTTATTTTTAATTCACTTTCCCCAATTTCGCAGTTAAAAAAAACTCATCATAAAAACACATTATTTTAAGACATACAGGATACTTTTAGAATAATACACAACATACATTAAAAATACAAAATAATAAAAAAAAAATTACCTCAAAACAACACACAAAAAATAGAAAAATATGTCAAACAACAATTATTATTATTAAACGTAAAATATGTATTAAAATACGAGTCTCATTACTGTAGTAACACCAGTGTTATTATATGATAATCATATTATTTTAATTTTAAGGTAACGATTAAACTTTCATCGTTTCAACAATCACTGCCATCTAGTGGTCGGAGGCTCATAACGCGAAACTAATATATGTCTCGATTAAACTTCATGACGTTAATATTAAAAACTATTATTTTCCACAGGAGTAAAAATACTTTTTAGCAGATTTTATTTTAATTATTAAATCCATTATTGAAATGACATCATGGGCTCGGATGAGTCTTAAAATGTCATAAACAAAACAACTAAAATATTGGCTAATTTATTTTTTTTAATAAATAGAAATGTCAATATTTGAATAAAAAAAATAAAAGTTAAAAGAAAAGAAAAAAAGGGTTTAATGACATGTTAAAAAAGTGTTTAACAATGTTGTGCGTCTTCTGTGCAGCTGAGGAAGATGCATGAGGTTCTAGAGAAGATCCAGGAGCAGATGCAGCTCAGCCAGAGAGGAGAACATCCGAGGAGAACATCTGAGGAGAAATTCTGAGGAGAACGTCTGAGGAGAACGTCTGAGGAGGAGAACGTCTGAGGAGAACTTCTGAGGAGAACTTCTGAGGAGGAGAACGTCTGAGGAGAACTTCTGAGGAGGAGAACGTCTGAGGAGAACTTCTGAGGAGGAGAACGTCTGAGGAGAACTTCTGAGGAGGAGAACGCCTGAGGAGAACTTGTGAGGAGAACGTCTGAGGAGAACTTCTGAGGAGGAGAACGTCTGAGGAGAACTTCTGAGGAGGAGAACTCCTGAGGAGAACTTCTGAGTAGAACGTCTGAGGAGAACATCTGAGGAGAACTTCTGAGGAGAACTTCTGAGGAGAACATCTGAGGAGAACTTCTGAGGAGAACATCTGAGGAGAACTTCTGAGGAGAACTTCTGAGGAGAACATCTGAGGAGAACATCTGAGGAGAACATCCGAGGAGAACATCCAAGGAGAACTTCCATTACGTTCACGTTATATTCATGTTATTTCTTCTTTTTTTTCCATCTTTCTATCCCTTCATTAAAGAATGACGACGTTATGTTGTAAATGTTATAAGATTTATTAAGAATCTTTTATTTCATCAGCAATAATTCTTGGTCATTAATATGTTATCATCAACAACAGAGGAGCGTCGATGTCAAGGCAGCCCAGAGTGTGCAGGCGAGATATAACTTAAAACTTTCTCCATAGGGAAAACATGGTATTAATATATAATATCAACGTAGCGCGAGTCATACAGTATCGTACGTGGTCCCGTCAAACACACAACTACACACGAGTCTACATGCGGCTAAAAAAGAATCAGAAACAAGCATTTTGGAAAGTTTTTCAAAAAGATACATACACTCCGAAAAAAAACGTGCATACCATCAACAAATGTACAAAGTTTTCATACGCGCGAATATTACAAAAAGAGTTCATATCAGACGTTATTAGTTGAAAACAAAATGGCGTCTCTTTGAAAAAAGGAGAAGAAAAAATGGGGGGTTTTTTTGTCACTCGTTCGCCGAAGTTGTCACAGTGTTGAGGGAGACTTGAGGCTCAAGAGCACTCGGGCAGACGCCGGAAAACACACACACACACGGCCATGCTACACACACACACACACACGGTAGGATTAGCTAGAGAAGATGATTGACAGGATGACGGATGTCAGACAAACATGGCGGCGGGGGGGGGCGGGGTCTGTCCGTGGAAGAATGTTCTGATGAATAAAACAAACGATAAAAAAAAAATCATTCAATGATGCAGTTAAATCATTTGAGAGGAAGAGCGGCGCCCCCTGGTGGAGCCCCGGTGAAGTGTTTGGTAGCGTTTTTTTTTAAACTCTTGGTGAAAAGAATCATATATTTTTACGTCATACATTTCAGTGTCGAAGCTCGAGCGAGTGAATTACGTCATGATATCGTTTTTTTTTTTCTTTCCTGAGTTGACGCAGGAAATCCTAAAAAAAAAAAAAGAAAAAAGAAAACCTTTGGTGCGGAAGCAGGTGTGGAGCAGCAGAGGGCGCTGTTGCACCGCGAGACTCGGAACAACCCACGTGGTGTTTGAACAGTTTGTAGGATGAGCTGGAATGTGACGAGTGATCTATGACGTCATGAACATCGTCTTTAAGCTCCGCCTCCCTCGGCGAGCGCAGCACCAAACTCTTCCGGCGGCAACGTCGTCACGGCAACGACCCCGCGACGAGACGGATGATGACGCGTGTAAACTGAGCTCGTCGTGTTAGTGCTTCAAGGTTCAAAGTTCAAACAGAGCGTCTTGAGTTGCGGCGGGGGGGGGGGGGGGGTCAAAGGTCACCCACGTCTTAGGAGTGTCAGGGGGCGCGTCAGGCCAGCTTCAGGGTGCCGACGGGGAAGGTGGGCACCGTCACCATGGTGACCGGGTTGAGCACGGCGGTCTGGCCGAGGAGCTGGGGGTGCGGCGCGAGCACGGCGGTGGGTTTTCCCGCCTGGGCCACCAGGGCGGCGCCGCTCACCTGGACGTTGGCGCCGCCCTGGGGGTTGGCGTGCACGTGCGGCAGGGCGTGGTGGGCGAAGTTGTGGGCGATGTGGCTCACCATGGTGGTCTGGGACACGGACACGCCCTGGGGGTACAGGTGGGTCACCGGGTGGACGGTGATGTGTCCGATGGGCTGCGCCGTGAGCGTCTGGTGGGGGGGCGGCGCCGAGGGGGCGGGGCCGGGGGAGGGGGCGATGTGCGTCAGGTGTTTGAGGCCGGCGGGGAGGGCGTGGCTGACGGCCTGGATGACGGACGGGTGGGACACGGCGGCGTGGGCGATGACGGTGGGCTGCACCTGCAGGGCGGGGGGCTGCTGGGAAGGGGGCGGCGCCGGGGCGATGGCCTGAGGGGGCGGGGCCGACGAGGGGGGCGGGGCCAGCACCCCCGACAGAGACGTGTGTTGTATGGACAGGTGAGGGGGGAGGAGCGGCTGGGCCTGCAGGAGGGGGGGCGCCGGCGGTTTGGGGGGCGGCAGGGGGGCGACAGGAAGTCCGTCGTCGACGTCCTGATCGAAGTTATCTTCGCCTTCTGGAACACATGTCAATCAAAGATGGTTTGAAACATCACTTCCTGTGTCAGTGAATCTATCCATAATACATTGAACTCATCATTTCTCGTGCGACGCTGATACTCGTCCCCGCAAACAATCGTGTGACGCTGATACTAGTCCTCACAAACAATCGTGCGACGCTGATACTAGTCCTCACAAACAATCGTGCGACGCTGATACTAGTCCTCGCAAACAATCGTGTGACGCTAATACTCGTCCTCACAAACAATCGTGCGACGCTGATACTAGTCCTCGCAAACAATCGTGTGACGCTGTTATTGGTCCTCGCAAACAATCGTGTGACGCTGATACTCGTCCTCACAAACAATCGTGCGACGCTGATACTAGTCCTCGCAAACAATCGTGTGACGCTGTTATTGGTCCTCGCAAACAATCGTGTGACGCTGATACTCGTCCCCGCAAACAATCGTGCGACGCTGATACTAGTCCTCGCAAACAATCGTGTGACGCTGTTATTGGTCCTCGCAAACAATCGTGTGACGCTGATACTCGTCCTCACAAACAATCGTGCGACGCTGATACTAGTCCTCGCAAACAATCGTGTGACGCTGTTATTGGTCCTCGCAAACAATCGTGTGACGCTGATACTCGTCCTCACAAACAATCGTGCGACGCTGATACTAGTCCTCGCAAACAATCGTGTGACGCTGTTATTGGTCCTCACAAACAATCGTGCGACGCTGATACTCGTCCTCACAAACAATCGTGCGACGCTGATACTCGTCCTCACAAACAATTGTGCGACGCTGATACTAGTCCTCGCAAACAATCGTGTGACGCTGTTATTGGTCCTCGCAAACAATCGTGTGACGCTGATACTCGTCCTCACAAACAATCGTGCGACGCTGATACTAGTCCTCGCAAACAATCGTGTGACGCTGTTATTGGTCCTCGCAAACAATCGTGTGACGCTGATACTCGTCCTCACAAACAATCGTGCGACGCTGATACTCGTCCCCGCAAACAATCGTGCGACGCTGATACTAGTCCTCGCAAACAATCGTGTGACGCTGTTATTGGTCCTCGCAAACAATCGTGTGACGCTGATACTCGTCCTCGCAAACAATCGTGCGACGCTGATACTAGTCCTCGCAAACAATCGTGTGACGCTGTTATTGGTCCTCGCAAACAATCGTGTGACGCTGATACTCGTCCTCACAAACAATCGTGCGACGCTGATACTAGTCCTCGCAAACAATCGTGTGACGCTGTTATTGGTCCTCACAAACAATCGTGCGACGCTGATACTCGTCCTCACAAACAATCGTGCGACGCTGATACTCGTCCTCACAAACAATTGTGCGACGCTGATACTAGTCCTCGCAAACAATCGTGCGACGCTGATACTCGTCCTCGCAAACAATCGTGTGACGCTGATACTCGTCCTCGCAAACAATCGTGCTACGCTGATACTCGTCCTCGCAAACAATCGTGCGACGCTGATACTCGTCCTCGCAAACAATCGTGCGACGCTGATACTCGTCCTCGCAAACAATCGTGCGACTCTGATACTCGTCCTCGCAAACTATCGTGCGACGCTGATACTCGTCCTCGCAAACAATCGTGCGACGCTGATACTCGTCCTCGCAAACTATCGTGCGACGCTGATACTCGTCCTCGCGAACAATCGTGCGACGCTGATACTAGTCCTCGCAAACAATCGTGCGACGCTGATACTCGTCCTCGCAAACAATCGTGCGACTCTGATACTCGTCCTCGCAAACTATCGTGCGACGCTGATACTCGTCCTCGCAAACAATCGTGCGACGCTGATACTCGTCCTCGCAAACAATCGTGCGACGCTGATACTCGTCCTCGCAAACAATCGTGCGACGCTGATACTCGTCCTCGCAAACTATCGTGCGACGCTGATACTCGTCCTCGCAAACAATCGTGCGACGCTGATACTCGTCCTCGCAAACAATCGTGCGACTCTGATACTCGTCCTCACAAACAATCGTGCGACGCTGATACTAGTCCTCACAAACAATCGTGCGACGCTGATACTAGTCCTCGCAAACAATCGTGTGACGCTAATACTCGTCCTCACAAACAATCGTGCGACGCTGATACTAGTCCTCGCAAACAATCGTGTGACGCTGTTATTGGTCCTCGCAAACAATCGTGTGACGCTGATACTCGTCCTCACAAACAATCGTGCGACGCTGATACTAGTCCTCGCAAACAATCGTGTGACGCTGTTATTGGTCCTCGCAAACAATCGTGTGACGCTGATACTCGTCCTCACAAACAATCGTGCGACGCTGATACTCGTCCCCGCAAACAATCGTGCGACGCTGATACTAGTCCTCGCAAACAATCGTGTGACGCTGTTATTGGTCCTCGCAAACAATCGTGTGACGCTGATACTCGTCCTCACAAACAATCGTGCGACGCTGATACTAGTCCTCGCAAACAATCGTGTGACGCTGTTATTGGTCCTCGCAAACAATCGTGTGACGCTGATACTCGTCCTCACAAACAATCGTGCGACGCTGATACTAGTCCTCGCAAACAATCGTGTGACGCTGTTATTGGTCCTCACAAACAATCGTGCGACGCTGATACTCGTCCTCACAAACAATCGTGCGACGCTGATACTCGTCCTCACAAACAATTGTGCGACGCTGATACTAGTCCTCGCAAACAATCGTGTGACGCTGTTATTGGTCCTCGCAAACAATCGTGTGACGCTGATACTCGTCCTCACAAACAATCGTGCGACGCTGATACTAGTCCTCGCAAACAATCGTGTGACGCTGTTATTGGTCCTCGCAAACAATCGTGTGACGCTGATACTCGTCCTCACAAACAATCGTGCGACGCTGATACTCGTCCCCGCAAACAATCGTGCGACGCTGATACTAGTCCTCGCAAACAATCGTGTGACGCTGTTATTGGTCCTCGCAAACAATCGTGTGACGCTGATACTCGTCCTCGCAAACAATCGTGCGACGCTGATACTAGTCCTCGCAAACAATCGTGTGACGCTGTTATTGGTCCTCGCAAACAATCGTGTGACGCTGATACTCGTCCTCACAAACAATCGTGCGACGCTGATACTAGTCCTCGCAAACAATCGTGTGACGCTGTTATTGGTCCTCACAAACAATCGTGCGACGCTGATACTCGTCCTCACAAACAATCGTGCGACGCTGATACTCGTCCTCACAAACAATTGTGCGACGCTGATACTAGTCCTCGCAAACAATCGTGCGACGCTGATACTCGTCCTCGCAAACAATCGTGTGACGCTGATACTCGTCCTCGCAAACAATCGTGCTACGCTGATACTCGTCCTCGCAAACAATCGTGCGACGCTGATACTCGTCCTCGCAAACAATCGTGCGACGCTGATACTCGTCCTCGCAAACAATCGTGCGACTCTGATACTCGTCCTCGCAAACTATCGTGCGACGCTGATACTCGTCCTCGCAAACAATCGTGCGACGCTGATACTCGTCCTCGCAAACTATCGTGCGACGCTGATACTCGTCCTCGCGAACAATCGTGCGACGCTGATACTAGTCCTCGCAAACAATCGTGCGACGCTGATACTCGTCCTCGCAAACAATCGTGCGACTCTGATACTCGTCCTCGCAAACTATCGTGCGACGCTGATACTCGTCCTCGCAAACAATCGTGCGACGCTGATACTCGTCCTCGCAAACAATCGTGCGACGCTGATACTCGTCCTCGCAAACAATCGTGCGACGCTGATACTCGTCCTCGCAAACTATCGTGCGACGCTGATACTCGTCCTCGCAAACAATCGTGCGACGCTGATACTCGTCCTCGCAAACAATCGTGCGACTCTGATACTCGTCCTCGCAAACTATCGTGCGACGCTGATACTCGTCCTCGCAAACAATCGTGCGACGCTGATACTCGTCCTCGCAAACTATCGTGCGACGCTGATACTCGTCCTCGCGAACAATCGTGTGACGCTGATACTCGTCCTCGCGCACAATCGTGCGACGCTGATACTCGTCCTCGCAAACTATCGTGGGACGCTGATACTCGTCCTCGCAAACTATCGTGCGACGCTGATACTCGTCCTCGCAAACTATCGTGCGACGCTGATACTCGTCCTCGCGAACAATCGTGCGACGCTGATACTCGTCCTCGCGCACAATCGTGCGACGCTGATACTCCTCCTCGCAAACAATCGTGTGACGCTGATACTCGTCCTCGCGCACAATCGTGCGACGCTGATACTCGTCCTCGCGAACAATCGTGCGACGCTGATACTCGTCCTCGCGCACAATCGTGCGACGCTGATATTCGTCCTCGCAAACAATCGTGCGACGCTGATACTCGTCCTCGTGAACAATCGTGCGACGCTGATACTCCTCCTCGCAAACAATCGTGCGACGCTGATACTCGTCCTCGCAAACAATCGTGCGACGGTGATACTCGTCCTCGCGAACAATCGTGCGACGCTGATACTCGTCCTCACGAACAATTGTGCGACGCTTATTCTCGTCCTCGCAAACAATCGTGCGACGCTGATACTCGTCCTCGCAAACAATCGTGCGACGCTGATAATCGTCCTCACGAACAATCGTGCGACGCTAATACTTGTCCTCGCAAACAATCGTGCGCCGCTGTTACTCGTACCTGAGGCCGTGGACGTGGACGCCTGGTCGTCCTCGGGCTGGATGGTCTGTCTCAGGACTCTCTCGATGTCCATCGCGTCCATGCTCTGGCTCAGCTCGTTCTTCAGCTCGGCCAGTCGCTGCTGTGTGGCGATCTTCTCTCGCGCCAGACGCTCCATCTCGTGCTCGTACTCCTTCTCCTTACGCTTCAGAGTCTGGAACGTAAACCAACTGATGAGTCAACAATTGTGTGACACTTTGTCTTTCACATTAAATCCTAAAAAGATATGTTTATGTTTGTGGCGTGTAATGTGACAAAATGTGGAAAAGTTCAAGGGTTATGAATACTTTAGTATTAAACATGTATTCAGTTGTGACTGAGGCTCCGCCCACTCGCCGAGAGGATCTTTCTGAAAGAACTTATCATCGGGAGAAGTTCTTTGACCCAGATCCTGGTCTTGAGCAGAGATTATCAGCAGCAGGAGAGTCTGGGTCAGAACCAGGGATGGATGCAGAACAGAGGGTTCTGAACACGGAGCGACACATCAACGATCACATGAGAACGCATGGATCCAGGAGGTGTTTACTCTCCACACGTCTGACCTTTCTGCTCCAAACCCTGTTCACCTCTCTGTCCTTTCACACCTGCGTCCATCATAATCCTCGAGAAGGTCAGTGGTACCAGACTTTCACAGTGACCCGGTTGACTCGCTTCCCATCAGTGACTTCAGTTAGAACATCATCACTTTTCAACAGGCACAACAAGAAGAACCTGAACTATAGTATTTACTACTGTTAATACTAGTACACTAATATATAGTGATAGTGTAGTAACAAGTATATATGTGTAGTATTGTGGTGTACTTGACTCTGGTGTTGTGATAGTGTAGTAACAAGTATATATGTGTAGTATTGTCAAGTACTTGACTCTGGTGTTAATATAGTGTAGTAACAAGTATATATGTGTAGTATTGTCAAGTACTTGACTCTGGTGTTAATATAGTGTAGTAACAAGTATATATGTGTAGTATTGTCAAGTACTTGACTCTGGTGTTGTAGTATTTACAGACCACATGACTCTTGACGAAGCTGTAACTGATTTCATTTGTTTTCAAACCAAAATATGTCCAAAAATCGGCTTTAAAAGCTGCTGGACTCACTGTATCCTCTCGTCCTCAGTCATTCTCTTGTTCTTCCTTTAGCTGCAGAAGACGCAATGACTGCTGCCATCTACAGGCCGGACATTTAGTTGCAACACAAACATAAACAAATACTAATATGAATATTTACATGTTAATTATCAAATATATATATATATATTGTGAAATTGAAAGCCCTCCCAAATGTTTGTTTTATTAAAAATGATCTACACAAAATTGATCAAAGCATGTTGGTCAGCTGGGCGGCAAAGCATTATTGGAGCTGTACAGGTCACCGTTACTGACAGGGTTGTTCAAATGGATGAGATCCTCAAAGATCTTAAAAATGAAAGTTAAAAAATAAACTAATTGAAGTTTATTGATTGAATTACAAACCATAAGAGATTTACGGTGAAAAATAAAAATGTAGTTAAAATGTAAAAAACAGATTTGTATTTATATTGATAAAAAAGTTCTGTTGAACATTGACAAGATAAAAATATTGGGATACGTATTTATACTTTCTAACGCCACTGTACAACGTTAGCATGGCGTGTAGCATTAGCGCGTGTTTGCACAGAGACCGTACGACGGTTCGTGTGTTCGTAACGCAACAGGTCCGTGAACGCATCACCAAGGCAACCGCTGCCACCCATCCACGTTTCCATGGCAACACCCACTGGCCAGGATTGTGTTACTACAGTCTTGGAGGCAGTAACTGGAGGGTAATTACATCGAAGGAGGGCGACGACCCCCAACGACCCCCCAACGCTCCCCCACACCTTCACTCACGTCTCCTGCTACGTGTCGCTACAAAGCTACGATTGATTGACAGGACCCTTAAAGACACGTGTCACAGACACACTGTCCTCAGACGTCCTCGTCGCTATGGTTACCCCGCAGCGAAGAGACAAGCGGAGGTGAACGTATTCTGGGATGCGGTTTTTTCTCTGCAGCTCCGATGACGACGACACACCGAGCGAGGAGGAGGAGGAGAGATGACATCATCGCTCAGGCCATGTGCTCGACGGTCACATGACTCCAGGAGCCAATATCGCAACATTATTTGCGTGTCGATCATTATTATGATGTTTTAATTTATCAAAGTTATTTATGGTTTATATATTTCAATAAAGTGGTCTTTGAAATAAAATGATAAATACTTGTTACTACACTATCACAACACCAGAGTCAAGTACTCGACAATACTACACATATATACTTGTTACTACACTATCACAACACCAGAGTCAAGTACTGGACAATACTACACATATATACTTGTTACAACACTATCACAACACCAAGTAAACGACAATACTACACATATATACTTGTTACTACACTATCACAACACCAGAGTCAAGTACTGGACAATACTACACATATACACTTGTTACTACACTATCACAGCACCAGAGTCAAGTACTGGACAATACTACACATATATACTTACAACACCAGAGTCAAGTACTGGACAATACTACACATATATACTTGTTACAACACTATCACAACACCAAGTACACGACAATACTACACATGTATACTTGTTACTACACTATCACAACACCAGAGTCAAGTACTGGACAATACTACACACATATACTTGTTACTACACTATCAAAACACCAAGTACACGACAATACTACACATATATACTTGTTACTACACTATCACAACACCAGAGTCAAGTACTGGACAATACTACACATATATACTTGTTACTACACTATCACAACACCAGAGTCAAGTACTCCGGAATACTACACATATATACAGTACTTGTTACTACACTATCACAACACCAGAGTCAAGTACTGGACAATACTACACATACAGTATATACTTGTTACTACACTATCACAACACCAGAGTCAAGTACTGGACAATACTACACATACAGTATATACTTGTTACTACACTATCACAACACCAAGTACACGACAATACTACACATATATACTTGTTACTACACTATCACAACACCAGAGTCAAGTACTGGACAATACTACACATATATACTTACAACACCAGAGTCAAGTACTGGACAATACTACACATATATACTTACAACACCAGAGTCAAGTACTGGACAATACTACACATATATACTTGTTACAACACTATCACAACACCAAGTACACGACAATACTACACAGGCCGCAGTATGTGAGGCTGCAGGACTGCAGGTCTGAGGTGACCATCTGCAGCACCGGGGTGCCTCAAGGGACAGTGCTGTCACCTTTCCTTTTTTCCCTCTACACGGCGGACTTTACCTATGACTCCAGCAGCTGTCACCTCCAGAAGTTTTCTGACGACTCGGCCATTGTGGGCTGCGTGTCTGGGGGGGCGAGCTGGAGTACAGGTCAGTCATCAAGGACTTTGTTGACTGGTGTGAGAGCAACTACCTTTGCTTCAACACCGGTAAGACAAGGGAGATGGTGATTGACTTCAGGAAAAAGTCTCCACCACATCAACCGGTGAGCATCCAGGGCTCGGACATTGAGCTGGTGGACAGCTTCAAATACCTGGGTGTTCACCTCAACAATAAACTGAACTGGTCCACACACATCAACGCCGTGTACAAGAAGGGCCGAAGTCGCCTCCACCTCCTGGGGAGACTGAGGTCCTTCGGAGTGTGCAGACCACTTTTAAGGACCTTTTATGACTCCGTGGTAGCCTCTGCTATCCACTACGCTGTGGTCTGCTGGGGAGCAGCAGCACGGACCGGGACAGGAAGAGACTCAACAGGCTGGTCACGAGGGCCGGCTCTGTCCTGGGCCGCTCGCTGGACTCGGTGGAGGAGGTGGGAGAGAGGAGGACACTCTCCAGACTATCCTCCATCAGGGACAACACTCTTCACCCACTGCACCTGACCGTGGAGGAGCAGCTCCTTCAGTGGCTCAGGCCCCCCAGTGTAGGACGGAGCGTTATAGAAGGTCCTTCATCCCAACTGGTGTCAGGATATTTAACTCTCTACTTTAAATATCCTGATGCTAATCCGTAGTGTGTTTTTCTTCTCGTGTGTTTTTTATTTTATTTTTTTCCCGTTTTTATTTCTATTTTATTTCCATTTTATTTTATTTTATTCTATTTTATTTTGTTAATAGTGTTAAATTTCTAATTTTTGTAAATAATTGTATATTCTTAAGATCGTTTTTATTTTATTTTGTATTATCTCTTTTATTATTTCTTTCTCTTGCACTTTATTTTTTTAAACTGCGCTGTTGTGAAAGTGTGTTTCCCCTCTGGGGACGAATAAAGCTTTTCTATTCTATTCTATTCTATTCTATATACTTGTTACTACACTATCACAACACCAGAGTCAAGTACTCCACAATACTACACATAAATACTTGTTACTACACTATCACAACACCAGAGTCAAGTACTGGACAATACTACACATATATACAGTACTTGTTACTACACTATCACAACACCAGAGTCAAGTACTGGACAATACTACACATATATACTTGTTACTACACTATCACAACACCAGAGTCAAGTACTGGACAATACTACACATATATACTTGTTACTACACTATCACAACACCAGAGTCAAGTACTGGACAATACTACACATATATACTTGTTACTACACTATCACATCACCAGAGTCAAGTACTGGACAATACTTCACATATATACTTGTTACTACACTATCACAACACCAGAGTCAAGTACTGGACAATACTACACATATATACTTGTTACTACACTATCACAACACCAGAGTCAAGTACTGGACAATACTACACATATATACTTGTTACTACACTATCACATCACCAGAGTCAAGTACTGGACAATACTACACATATATACTTGTTACTACACTATCACAACACCAGAGTCAAGTACTGGACAATACTACACATATATACAGTACTTGTTACTACACTATCGAAACACCAGAGTCAAGTACTCCACAATACTACACATATATACTTGTTACTACTCTATCAAAAAATACTAAAAAAAAATAAAACTATGTATAAAAAATAATTGAAAAAATAGTCCATTTTTAAATTCAATCCTTTAAAAACCAAAAGCTTTAAGTTTCAATGAAATGTTAAATCATTGAATATTCTGATGATACTTAAATCTTGTTCTATGATAACATTCTCGAGGAAGTGAGTTTTGAGACTGAAACTGATGACGTCCTTGAGACTCGTCTCCAGTCAGACGTTCAGTCTCGACCATCTCGTGTCCTGGTTTCACTTCAGCCTGGAGCCACTGAACCTCAACAAATCCTTCCTCCACGAGCAACATGTCAACACCTCCGCGGGGAAATATCATCTGTTGTTGTCGTGTAAACAGACCTTATTAAAATTAAACATGGATCAAGACTTATTGCTGAGTCATCGTCACCTCAGGGGGTCACAGGAACCCTCCCCCGCACACACCGCACAACAAAGCCAGCATTGTGTGTGAATGTGAGCGTGAATGTGAGCGCTAATGTGAGCGCTAAGCTAGCGTACCTGGATGTAGCGCAGGGCGCTGCGGAGGACGCTGAGGTTGGACGTTTTCTTCTCGTCCACGTTGGGAACGTTTTTCTTCAGGGTCTCGAAACATTCTTTGAGATGAGCTCGTCTGGAGGATCGAGAGTCACATCATTTACTTTCACGATAATGAACACTTTCCATGAATGTATTATTGACAAATAAAAATGTCACTTTAGTAGCTCAAGGCTAATGACAGCTAGCATGAAATGCTACCGCAGAGATGCTAGCTTAGCTGTATTCCTAGCTTGTTTAACGACACATTTTCTCAGCACAATAAAAAGAAAATAGATTTATTTTAATAAAACAAATGTTCACTTGATAGATACATTATTTTAATTGTGTTTTTGTTTAGTTATCAAAGAGCGCGACAGTTCTGCGCCATAGCAGAGTTAGCAACTTGCTAACTGTATATGTAAGTAAGTAAGTAAGTAAGTAATATTTATTTATATAGCGCTTTTCGAGACCAGGGTCACAAAGCGCTTTAACAATCAAAACAATACTCAAAACAGTACATATTAGCTTAGCATGTTTACTAGACACATAATGGTTATTACATAAATATACACTCAATAATGTAATAACAATAATATGAACGCGAACAATTGTATCAAGTAAAATCGCTAGAAAACTTAAATTATAACAATATCTCTAATATTTTCTGAACATTTCATTTAAATATTTTGAGTTGATATGCTAACAGACGCTAACATTCGCAGGTGTGCACTTTTAAAGTATTTGATGATATTATTGTGCATTTGTTTATTAATTAGAAAAAAACACTATGAAACAACAAGACTATGGAAGTATATCAGTGCCATCAGATACTTACAAAAATAATTAAATAGTTTCTGTATTGAAAAGTGAAATTAGTTTTTCTTAATAATTGAGTAAAATAGAAAAAAAAACGTTTTGTGTTCATTTTAATGATTAAACTTATTTATTAATTTTTGCTTAAATGAATGTTTTTCTTTACTTGAGGTGGAAGTTTGATCAAGTTGCTCAGTAATCTATTGGTTTTGTCTAATATGATTATTCAACATTTTTATATTGAATTAAAAAGGCCATTAATTTAAATATAATGAATTAAGTTGTTTTTGTTTTTTTTAATTAATAAATGAAATATAAAACTATATTTATAAAAATATATTTATGTATTTTTTAATTCAGGCTTTTATATGTAAATAATAATATGTAAGTTCAACCTTTTCAAATATTGACTAACATTATGTAACAATAAATGTAAAAGTTAACAAACAAATTAACATTTCAATAAAATATCTCGGATTTACTTCCATACAATATTGTTATTTGAGAAGGTAAAACTGTGCTAGAAATGTAATATTAATAAATATATATATAAAAGTAATTTCACGTGGTTTTGTAAACGTTACTGCGAAGTTACTGCGAACTATATTTATCATGGATTGAACTCTGACCTGTTCTTCTCCAGGATGTTGTGCACTTCTCTGGTCCCGGCTCTACGAACACACACGTGGTGAGTTAACTAGTTCACAACCAGTTTAACTAGTTGAGACTCACCCTCCTGGTCTCCTCTTGCCCTCCATCCCCCTCAGGTCGTCCATCATGGCGCCGTTGGGCCGCGGCTGAGAAGTGGGCGGAGTCTGAAGCGGCGCCAGCGGGTGCTGAGCGCCCGACCCGTTGGTGTTGATGGAGGCCGAGTACTTGATCTCGATCTGGGCCTGGTTGGGCTTCAGTGCCGCCGCCGGCGAGCCCGTCTCCAGCTTGATGTCGGGGCCGCACAGCAGGGGGTGAGGGGTCGGCGCCTGATGCTGGGGCGCGCTCTTGCCCGACTCGCTCTTGAGGGTCACAGGGGTCACGGTCGCCGCCCCGGCGATGGCCGCCGTGAGCGGGACCGACGGCGGCGCCGCGACCACGGGGACCACGGGGATGACGGCGATGGCGACCTGAGGGGGCGGCAGTGAGGGAGGGGGCGGGGCCGAGGGGGGGTGCGGCGACCTGGTGTCGGGGTCATCGTTGACGTGGTTGACCTTGATGGCTTGCGAGGAAAACGTCACCAACTCTGCTAGTCTGGCCTCGGACTTGATGAACTTCCTCTTGTGATCGTCTTCTTCTGTGGACGACAGGAAGTCACGATGAGTCACGATGACATCGCACAGTGTTGTCACTGCTAGTCACTATTTTACTGCATTGTATACGTATACTTTTTTCTATTTTGTTTTTATCATACTTCTTGTATGGTTTGTATTTGAATAAAGAATTAACTAAAATAAATAGATATTTTTATCTGATGTTTGGACATATTTATTTTAAAGAAGTTACAACTGAGGACGAGAGGATACATTGAGTCCAGCAGCTTTTAGAGCTGATGTTTGGACATATTTTGGTTTGAAAAACAAATGAAAGAAGTTACAACTGAGGACGAGAGGATACAGTGACTCCAGCATCTTTTAAAGCTGATGTTTGGACATATTTTGGTTTGAAAAACAAATGAAAGAAGTTACAACTGAGGACGAGAGGATACAGTGACTCCAGCATCTTTTAAAGCTGATGTTTGGACATATTTTGGTTTGAAAAACAAATGAAAGAAGTTACAACTGAGGACGAGAGGATACAGTGACTCCAGCATCTTTTAAAGCTGATGTTTGGACATATTTTGGTTTGAAAAACAAATGAAAGAAGTTACAACTGAGGACGAGAGGATACAGTGAGTCCAGCAGCTTTTAAAGCTGATGTTTGGACATATTTTGGTTTGAAAAACAAATGAAAGAAGTTACAACTGAGGACGAGAGGATACAGTGAGTCCAGCAGCTTTTAAAGCTGATGTTTGGACATATTTTGGTTTGAAAAACAAATGAAAGAAGTTACGACTGAGGACGAGAGGATACAGTGAGTCCAGCAGCTTTTAAAGCTGATGTTTGGACATATTTTGGTTTGAAAACAAATGAAAGAAGTTACAACTGAGGACGAGAGGATACAGTGAGTCCAGCAGCTTTTAAAGCTGATGTTTGGACATATTTTGTTTGGAAAAACAAATGAAAGAAGTTACCACTGAGGACAAGAGGATACAGTGAGTCCAGCAGCTTTTAGAGCTGATGTTTGGACATATTTTGGATTGAAAAACAAATGAAAGCAGTTACGACTGAGGACAAGAGGATACAGTGAGTCCAGCAGCTTTTAAAGCTCATGTTTGGACATATTCTGGTTTGAAAAATAAATGAAAAAAGTTACAACTGAGGACGAGAGGATACAGTGACTCCAGCATCTTTTAAAGCTGATGTTTGGACATATTTTGGTTTGAAAAACAAATGAAAGAAGTTACGACTGAGGACAAGAGGATACAGTGAGTCCAGCAGCTTTTAAAGGTGATGTTTGGACATATTTTGGTTTGAAAAACAAATGAAAGAAGTTACCACTGAGGACAAGAGGATACAGTGAGTCCAGCAGCTTTTAGAGCTGATGTTTGGACATATTTTGGATTGAAAAACAAATGAAAGCAGTTACGACTGAGGACAAGAGGATACAGTGAGTCCAGCAGCTTTTAAAGCTCATGTTTAGACATATTCTGGTTTGAAAAATAAATGAAAGAAGTTACAACTGAGGACGAGAGGATACAGTGACTCCAGCATCTTTTAAAGCTGATGTTTGGACATATTTTGGTTTGAAAAACAAATGAAAGAAGTTACGACTGAGGACAAGAGGATACAGTGAGTCCAGCAGCTTTTAAAGCTGATGTTTGGACATATTTTGGTTTGAAAAACAAATGAAAGAAGTTACGACTGAGGACGAGAGGATACAGTGAGTCCAGCAGCTTTTAAAGCTGATCAGTTACGACTTCATCAAGAGTCACTTCACGAACAATGTTCCTCAGAATCTTTTTGTTATCGTCGCGTCTCGGGGTCAATTACTTTCACTATCTTTTTGACCCGCAAACGTTTGTCATTGTTCAACAAGAAGGACGTCCTTGAGAACCCGATGTTTTACAGACAGTATTGATAACGAGCAGGAAGTTCCAAATGAACACGACAGATACTTGGATCCAGTATCTGAACACCGTGTACCAGAGACTCAGTTATTCCGACAATGTTCCGGATGAAAGAGGCGATAATTACTGGGTCGTTGTGCAAGTTAGTGCCTGACATTTGCACCTGTGGACGTCATGGCATCAGAACCTGATCCTGCAGCTGGACCTTCAGCACTTCACCAACCACTCGATCAAATAAAACCGGAAAAAGAGGAACAGGAAGATCGTCCTCCCACGACTCGTCCCGACTTCGGCGAAAGTGGTTCATTTGAGAACGTGGGCAGGAACTCGCGGGGAAACGTGGAAAGCCCGCGGTTACCATGGAAACAGCTGCAGTGGGTACAGAAGATCCCAGGGATTCCTCAAATCTGCCCGACACCAGCAGACAGTCGTGATGATGTCATCGGCGCAGAGAGAACACGCCGACCGCGAGTCGCCGCTTTTCTTTTTAAAGTCTCGAAGACGAAACTATCACCAATCAATCAATCAATCAATCAGATTTATCCACCCATGTGACTGTCTTAGAGAGACCTTTGACCTTAGAAGTGCAGACACACCTTCACGCAGTGGTAAGTATCATGTGAGGTGATTAAACATAGTAAAATGTCATAACAAGGCCCTTTAGCACCATCAGTGAAACACAGTTACCTAAGAAGACCTTAAAGTATAACCGGGTCGTTTACGTTTGAACTTGTTTAACGACAGGATTTTTTGGTCTATTTTCAAACCATACATTAGCATAAGATTCATCGAAAACAATCGACATTTACCGTCAACGTTTCCCACAAACCAGTGTTTTCGTCTGAGGCGACGACACGAGGATTTACTGACGGTGTGTCACGAGTGTTTACTGCGAGTGTTGACGACCGACGGGTTCCGTGGAGCGACGCCCACGCATTATTGTGACGTTTATAGTAACAAAATAATATGAGTTTAAAATTCTTCAGTCAAATTATTAGTAGAATAATGAAAAAAAGGCTACTTTTTATGTAAGTATTTGGACCTTTCTATGTTTGAAAGTATTTACATTGATTTGTGTGTTTATTTTTACTTCTTTTAAGACGCATTACGTTTTTAGGTTAATGAAAAAACATTGATTAATATCGATGTCGCAATTCTAGACATCAATACTGAATATCGCACTTATTTCCAATATTGTGCAGCCCTTATATATATATTTAAAGATATTTTACATGTATTGTAAGTATTTCTAAAACTATAACGAACAGTTTGTTGTTGTCGTCCAACTTCAACTTTTGTTTAGGGAACAAAATAGAAAAAAAAACATTATCTTCATCCAACATAGACAACTGAACATGTCCTTGAACGCATCACGATGCTTTCGCTTGGTTTACTTCTATGGTTTTCAATAGTAACAACTAAGATTCAAAACAATGAAAATGTGACTTGAAAACAACAATATGCTGTAAATTAAATATATTCCAAGATGGGTTTTGACTTCTTTTTCTTCAACTTTCATTTTCTATTCTCACCATTTTTTAATCCGGTTTAATCCGAAGAAACAAACCCGTGTGAGTCGATTAAATGTCAAAATAATAAAACGATTGTTTGAAGAAAGTGTGACGACAAGAACGTTCCACTCTTTTAAACCTGTGTGTGTGTGTGTGTGTGTGTGTGTGTGTGTGTGTGTGTGTGTGGGGGTGTGTGTGTGTGTGTGTGTGTGTGTATTAAGAGTTGTGTCTCTGGCGTGTGCGTCTGTGTGTGTATGTATTAAGAGTTGTGTCTCTGGCGTGTGCGTCTGTGTGTGTGTGTGTGTGTATTAAGAGTTGCGTCTCTGGCGTGTGTGTGTATTAAGAGTTGTGTCTCTGGCGTGTGTGTCTCTGGCGTGTGTGTGTATTAAGAGTTGTGTCTCTGGCGTGTGCGTCTGTGTGTGTGTGTGTATTAAGAGTTGTGTCTCTGGCGTGTGTGTATGTGTGTGTGTGTATTAAGAGTTGTGTCTCTGGCGTGTGCGTCTGTGTGTGTGTGTGTATTACGAGTTGTGTCTCTGGCGTGTGCGTCCGTGTGTGTGTGTGTATTAAGAGTTGTGTCTCTGGCGTGTGCGTCCGTGTGTGTGTGTGTATTAAGAGTTGTGTCTCTGGCCTGTGCGTCTGTGTGTGTGTGTATTAAGAGTTGTGTCTCTGGCGTGTGCGTCCGTGTGTGTGTGTGTATTAAGAGTTGTGTCTCTGGCGTGTGCGTCTGTGTGTGTGTGTGTATTAAGAGTTGTGTCTCTGGCGTGTGCGTCCGTGTGTGTGTGTGTATTAAGAGTTGTGTCTCTGGTGTGTGCGTCTGTGTGTGTGTGTGTATTAAGAGTTGTGTCTCTGGCGTGTGCGTCTGTGTGTGAGTGTATTAAGAGTTGTGTCTCTGGCGTGTGCGTCCGTGTGTGTGTGTGTATTAAGAGTTGTGTCTCTGGCGTGTGCGTCCGTGTGTGTGTATGTATTAAGAGTTGTGTCTCTGGCGTGTGCGTCTGTGTGTGTCTGTGTGTATTAAGAGTTGTGTCTCTGGCGTGTGCGTCTGTGTGTGTGTGTGTATTAAGAGTTGTGTCTCTGGCGTGTGCGTCCGTGTGTGTGTATTAAGAGTTGTGTCTCTGGCGTGTGCGTCTGTGTGTGTGTGTGTATTAAGAGTTGTGTCTCTGGCGTGTGCGTCCGTGTGTGTGTGTGTATATTAAGAGTTGTGTCTCTGGCGTGTGCGTCCGTGTGTGTGTATTAAGAGTTGTGTCTCTGGCGTGTGCGTCCGTGTGTGTATTAAGAGTTGTGTCTCTGGCGTGTGTGTGTGTGTATTAAGAGTTGTGTCTCTGGCGTGTGCGTCCGTGTGTGTGTGTGTATTAAGAGTTGTGTCTCTGGCGTGTGCGTCCGTGTGTGTGTATGTATTAAGAGTTGTGTCTCTGGTGTGTGCGTCTGTGTATTAAGAGTTGTGTCTCTGGCGTGTGCGTCCGTGTGTATGTGTGTATTAAGAGTTGTGTCTCTGGCGTGTGCGTCTGTGTGTGTGTGTGTATTAAGAGTTGTGTCTCTGGCGTGTGCGTCTGTGTGTGTGTGTGTGTATTAAGAGTTGTGTCTCTGGCATGTGCGTCCGTGTGTGTATGTGTGTATTAAGAGTTGTGTCTCTGGCATGTGCGTCCGTGTGTGTGTGTGTATTAAGAGTTGTGTCTCTGGCGTGTGCGTCCGTGTGTGTGTTTGTGTAGATGTACACACACCTCTGACAGGAAGTGCTTGATAAAAAGGTCAAACTCTAAAAAGATAAAAGTCTGGACCTCGAGCCTCGACTCATGTCTGGAGCGTCCAGTCTGGGATTCGAACCATTGCTCATGAGCGAGTCAATTACATAACTCATGGGATGTGGGCGTGATGGGGGGGGCGAGGTTAACCCACTTTACACCCCCGACCCCCCCCCCTCTCTGACCTGTGTGTGTGTGTGTGTGTGTGTGTGTGTGTGTACACTGCTGAAAGGGGGCGTAGCACGTGGAAGCAGTGGGCGGGTCAGAGCACGCTGGGGTGTGTGTGTGTGTGTGTGTGTGTGTGGGGGGGGGGGGTGTGACACGTCATCACAGTGGGGAACACGAATCACCCTCTTCTGCCACAAACGCGTCCAACACCCAGGGCCGGGTCTGACTCGGGTCTGACTCGGGTCTGACTCGGGTCTGACTCGGGTCTGACTCGGGTCCCGCCCCGGGTGTGTCATCATCACAGGGTGTTATGTAAAGACTGCTCGACACCGCCCTGCCTTCGACGGACCCGACAGAAAGTGGGCCAGAACCATTGTGGTCCCGCTGTTTTATAACACGCACGAGTAAAACCACTCGAAACCGCGCGCACGTCACGTGTCCACGGAGGTGATATCAATAAAGTTATTCTCACCCGCGGGGGTCTCCCGGGTGACATCCGGGAGGGAGAGAGAAACTGAAAGCAACTTTTTTTTGACGTGAAAACAAACCCGCGTTGACGTGCGTGTGTGCGTGCGTGCGTGTTCGGTGCTGGACGTGACAGCTCCGGGCGGTTCGGTTCCGACGCGCGGGTTCTTCCTCACAGTTCGTGACCCACTCACTCACCACGTGAGATCTGTTGCTGCTGGGCTTGCCATTCCAGGAACCTGGCCGCCTCCAGGAGGGTGTCGATGCTCATGGTCAAGGGGGCTCCTCTGAGGACCAGACACCCCGGTGGCCCCGGGACACGCGCACGAGCACCGAGGGGTTAATAAATTAAAAGGAAAAAAAGAAAAAAAAAAAAAGTCCGGGGTGTCCTCCCGCGGGGGTTCTGTCGCCCTGTAGACGGACTCGTCTGTCCGGACGGCGGGTCTGGATCCGGAGGATCTGAAGCAAAGATCCTCGCGGAGGTAAAAAAAAAAAGAGTCTCGCAACAAGATGGCGACGCGACACAAGAAATACACACAACAAGGCGAGTGGTGTTCTGCTGTAGCTCCGCCCCCTCCCGGGATCCCGCCCCGCCCTGTTACTACGACTCGCGAAAACACGGAGCGAATCCTCCCGGCGTCAGTCTGGGATCGACACCCTCACGCAGGTCTTCTTTAGCATCTATCCGCGCCATGTTCGCACGGAGACATTAAAAACACCTGTAAACGCCATTATCTGAATATAATTCGATTATAAAACCGTAATAAAGGGTCGGGAAGAGTCGAATTCCCGCGATCCGGTTTCCGGGTTTTACGGAAGACGCCGGCGCCGCAGCGCTCGCAGCTCAGGCTGACAGCAGGCAGCCAATCAGCGCGCAGAACAACAAGGCATGGTGCTGGTCCACATGGGCACCCGCCCGCACGAGCTCCAGACATTTGCATGACGAGAGCGTGACCGGCCAGAGCTGTCACTCAAGAGAGAGGGGGCGGGGCTTGAGGCTGTGGAAGGAGGGATTTGAAGAAGAAAAAAAAAGAAGGAAATTCGGGACCAGTTTGGAATTCGGTGTCTTGAGGGAGTTTTGACAGATTTTGACATGATGTTGTCATTTTGTACACGTGTGTAGGTGACGTCACTGTCGAGAGGTCGCGGGGGCAGCAGCGGGAGTCAAGAGGTCTACGATTAGTGTAGTACTTTTGTAACGTGTGAGATTTTGGTGTGTTATAAGACAGTATTTTATATTTGGTATGTTATAAGACAGTATTTTATATTTTGTAAGTTTGTATTTGTGTATTATGTAAGAATGTTTTTTTTTAATCTTGTAGTTTGAAAAATTGTATTTTTGTTGTATTTGTGTAAGAATATATATTTTTGTTTTTGAAAAAATTGTAAGGTTGTATTTGTGTATTTTGAAATATTGTGTTTACATTTTGAAAAATACAGTTTTGTATTTTGTAAGATTGTGTTTTTGTTCTTTAGTATCGTGTAAGATTGTATTTTACATTTTTTGTTAGATTGTGTTTTTGTATTGTTTGATTTTATTTGTGATTATAAAAAAAATGTATTTTTAATTTTTTGTATTTTGTAAGAATATATATATTTTTATTTTTGAATATGTATATTTAACTGAATAAGATATCATTTGAAATTTGTAGTTTTTTTTATTTTATAAGATTGTATTTTTGTTCTTAACTATCATGTAAGATTGTATTTTTCCATTTTAATATTTTGAAAGATTGTATTTTATATTTTTGATAGATTATATTTTGTAAAAATGTGTTTTTGTCACATTTATCCTGCTATTTGTATTACTATTTATATTGTATTACCATTTATAATACTATTTATATTGTATTACCATTTATAATACTATTTATATTTGTATTACTATTTATAATACTATTTATATTGTATTACCGTTTATAATACTATTTATATTTGTATTACTATTTATAATACTATTTATATTTGTATTACTATTTATAATACTATTTATATTGTATTACCATTTATAATACTATTTATATTTGTATTACTATTTATATTTCTATAATCAAAACTACAACAATTGCAGCTTCAGTGTGAATCTTTCTTTCTGGTTCATCCAGTTCTCTCTTGTATTGTGTGTTTTGTGTTGCCATGGCAACAGCTTCTACAGAGCTCGTACATAAAGGAAGCTTCAACCACGTGACCCACGAGCAGCAGTGACGTGGAGGAGCTTGAAGGAAGCACGTGTGAAGCACGTGGTCAAGAAGGAGGAGGAGGATGGGGGGCAGATATAGGGAGCAGAGATGATGAGGGGGCAGAGATGGGGGGCAGAGATGATGGGGGGGCAGAGATGATGGGGGGCAGAGATGATGGGGGGGCAGAGATGATGGGGGGCAGAGATGATGGGGGGCAGAGATGATGGGGGGCAGAGATGATGAGGGGGCAGAGATGATGGGGGCAGAGATGATGGGGGGCAGATATAGGGAGCAGAGATGATGGGGGGGCAGAGATGATGGGGGGGCAGAGATGATGGGGGGGCAGAGATGATGGGGGGCAGAGATGGGGGGGCAGAGATGATGAGGGGGCAGAGATGATGGGGGGCAGAGATGATGGGGGGGCAGAGATGATGGGGGGCAGAGATGGGGGGGCAGAGATGATGAGGGGGCAGAGATGATGGGGGGCAGAGATGATGGGGGGCAGAGATGGGTGGGGCAGATATAGGGGGCAGAGATGATGAGGGGCAGAGATGATGGGGGCAGAGATGGGGGGCAGATATAGGGAGCAGAGATGATGGGGGGGCAGAGATGGGGGGCAGATATAGGGAGCAGAGATGATGAGGGGGCAGAGATGAGGGGGCAGAGATGATGGGGGGGCAGAGATGGGGGGCAGATATAGGGAGCAGAGATGATGAGGGGGCAGAGATGAGGGGGCAGAGATGATGGGGGGGCAGAGATGGGGGGCAGATATAGGGAGCAGAGATGATGAGGGGGTAGAGATGAGGGGGCAGATATAGGGAGCAGAGATGATGGGGGGGCAGAGATGGGGGGCAGATATAGGGAGCAGAGATGATGAGGGGCAGAGATGGGGGGCAGATATAGGGAGCAGAGATGATGGGGGGCAGAGATGGGGGGCAGATATAGGGAGCAGAGATGATGGGGGGCAGAGATGGGGGGCAGATATAGGGAGCAGAGATGATGAGGGGGCAGAGATGGGGGGCAGAGATGGGGGGCAGATATAGGGAGCAGAGATGATGGGGGCAGAGATGGGGGGCAGATATAGGGAGCAGAGATGATGAGGGGGTAGAGATGAGGGGGCAGAGATGATGGGGGGCAGAGATGGGGGGCAGATATAGGGAGCAGAGATGATGAGGGGGTAGAGATGAGGGGGCAGAGATGATGGGGGCAGAGATGGGGGGCAGATATAGGGAGCAGAGATGATGGGGGCAGAGATGGGGGGCAGATATAGGGAGCAGAGATGATGAGGGGGTAGAGATGAGGGGGGCAGAGATGGGGGGCAGATATAGGGAGCAGAGATGATGAGGGGGTAGAGATGAGGGGGGCAGAGATGATGGGGGCAGATATAGGGAGCAGAGATGATGGGGGCAGACATGATGGGGGCAGAGATGGGGGGCAGATATAGGGGGTAGAGATGGGGGGCGAGGATTGATGACCCAGTTAGAAGTTGCTGCATCACTGGAGGAAACTCGACTTCAGTCAGAGGAACATCTTCTTCTTCTTCTTCCTCGTCTAGAACTTTAATGAAGAGAGTCTGGTTCTGTCAGGTTGTCATGGCGACGACAACATGGATGGAACAGTTTTCTTTACAGAAGCACAAATATTTACTTCACGATTATTATTAAGAATTTTTCATCAAAAACATATATTTTACACAGTAATATTCCTCCTTTTGGCTCATTATTAATATTTTTATTTTTCAAGTCTTCATGATCTGATGAATTAATAAATATATTTTAACGGACAAGATTCTCTAAATTTGACGAATTAATGTTTTTTTCTGTCGTTAAAATCGGTTCATAGTTTATTTTGTTGTATATTTATAGAATATTAATGTTGAAAAAATATTTTAAATCCTTCACTAACTCAACTCACTAGTATTTAATTTAAACGTTTCCTTTATTTACATTAGCGTAGAAACAAGTTTTCCTGCAGTGCATTATGGGATGTTAAGGTCATAACAGTCTTTGACTTTCTTAGAAATTGTAGGTTTATTTAGAAAAGTTTATCTTATCAACGGAATATTTTCTATCCAAATAAAAAATATATTTTATTATCAACAAATTATTATTATTATTTTTTTAGTTTATTAATCAAGTAAATAATTTCACTATATATATATAACTTCTACTTTACTTTTCATTTGTTATACTTTGAATGCGTGTAACTTTGAAAGTTCAACTATTTTTATTATTTATTATTATTATTTTATTTGAATTTGTAGGTTTTGGTAAATGTTTCTTATGATGGTGTTTTTTTTTGTATTTTACTAACTTTTAATGTTTTTCTTTACGCTAGAAAACCAATAAAAAGATATTTAAAAATATATATATATATATATTTTTTTTTAAGACGTTAAATGAGGTGAAACAGGAAATTCTTAAAAAATTATTTTTACAGTTTCAACTCAAAACACTAACTATTCATTATCTAACGCAATATAATCATATTTCTCTTAAATGTTCACGTTATATTTAGACTAAATACAAATAAAAAACGATAGAAAAGTATCATGAAGTTCCACTGTCTGTACACTAGGGGGCGCCACGCGCTCTCACACGTGTTCCTGACGCTCCTTCTCGGGATCGACGTGGATTAATAGTCGGGTCACGTCAAGCGTTCATGTGACAGATGACACGCAAACACACATCTGGGTTTGACCTCGGGGTCACCTTCGAGTCACGTGACTGAACGCCTTCCGTTTTGAATGTTATTTGATGAATTATTTATATTCAGATGAACCTGTCAGTCTCCGCTGAGTGACAGGTCAGACACGTGTCAATTATTCCTTTATTTACACTTTAAATCCGTGTTTTCTTCTTCTTCTCCGCGGTCACGCGCCTCAGCTCCTGCACGGAACATCCCGCGGGACAGAACGAGGTGTGGCGGGAACACTGGCTGCCGTGGCAACCGTTGCCAGGTTACCAGGGATGAGAGAGAGAGATGGACGTGGTTGTTGAGATGAACTTCATTAAAAAGTCCCTTAAAAAGCGTGACCTTAGGTGAACTTTGACCTTAAGTCAGACTCGGGTCAAAGCCTTGAAGCTTCGGTTCATTCATGAGTTATGACGTCATGTTCGCCTGGTGACCCACTTTAGAAGTGCTCTGCTGTGACGTCATCACAGTATTGAACTATTTTAAATGTTGAAACTTTGAATTTTATTGAAATTCTCCACGTGTTTATTTTTATATAATAGATTTATGTAAAAATGTGTTCATTTAAAGTATTTGATAAAAATGGAGACTCTATTATACCAACGTGTTTATATTGAATTTTAAAAGATAGAATTTATATTGGAATAATATCAAACTGCAATATTTAAGAAATATATATATATATATAAATTTGAATTTATAAATTAAAGTATTATAACAAATATAATTAAATACTTAAAAAACAAAGGTTGTGGTCTTGTATAGAATATTCAGTGTCATCAGAATATTAAATTAACTTTAAAAATGTAAAATATTTGATCTAAAAAAATGTTTTAACATGTTGCGGTTTAAGTATTTCTTCTTTTCTTAATAATTAAATTAAATAATACTTAGTTCATTGAATCATTGAATATAAAAGGCTACAAATTAAAAAAAATACTGAATTTAGAAAATTATTGAACAATTGAAACCGTGTTAAAAAAAAACGTTTATCGTATCAACAGAATATTTTCAATACAAATAATAAATAACATTTGAATAAATAAAAAAAAAAGATCAATAAATGATTATAATCCATTTTATTTTCATATAAATTCAGTAAATAATTTCACTATATATATATATATATATATATATATATATATATAAACTACTATTCTTGTATTGTCCATTTGTTATACTTTGAAAGTTCAACTATTATTATTATAATTTTATTTAGAATCGTAGGTGGAGGTTTGGATTTCCATGATTTAAATAAATAAATTAAAGTTATATTATTAAAATCCCGAATTCAACCTTTTAATATACGTAAGTAAATAATTTAATTAAAAAAGAATGTACTGAAAGACTGTAAACATTTTAAACGTTAAACTAAAACACTCACAGCTTCACACGTGAACGCGGAGAATAAAAAAAAAAACGCTGACGTTATATTTACAGAATTTTATTTCATTATGTTGCAAACGATGACATCCAGATATATTGATACACAACTTTGACTGTGCGTGTATGTGCGTGTATGAGTGTGTGTGAGCGTGGAACCACAAAAAGCAGAATGAAAAGCCCTCAGTGGGGTAACAAGGCAGATATCGAGCTCCGGGCGACTCTTCCGGGCGACACACACACACACACACACACACTTCATAGATGAGGCTTTAAAACACACTCTCTGTGAGGGGGGGGGGGGTCTTTAAGGTCCTGTGAGTCCACGAGATGAAGGTGTGTGTGAGGGTCTCTGCTGAGGTCACACACACACACACACAGAACCTGGAGATCGCTGCAGCTTCTCTCCTCCGCTCACACACTCAGAGATGCTCGACCTCTGACCTCTACAGTATTCTTCACCATGCAAGGTTTTCTTCCGTGTCGGAGGCTGCGTGACATTTATTAAGCGAACCCTACATCCAGAATAATTTACATAAAAGGACAATAGTCATCTCAGGGGGGGTGGGGGGGGGGGGGTGAAGCACCAACTATGGTCTGGGCTGCAGGAGAAGGTCGGAGGTCGGGGGGGGGGGGGTCGGGGTCCAGGGGTCGAGAGGTTTGATCGTGGACGAGACTCAACGACACTCCCACACCTTCACCGTCTGGTCCACGCTGCCCGTCACCACGTACGGCGCCGTCTTGTGGAAATCTGCAGGAATCAACATTGACCTTTAGGAACCTACTGTGAGGGGTCGAAGGTCATTTGTAGCCTCAACTTGAAGAAAATATCGATACACTTCAACTCGATACAGTGCTGTTGAACCTCGATATTTAAGTTTATTTATGGTTTATATTTCAAATATGTATAAAATATATATATATTTTTAAATTGCAAATATTCACTGCATTTTTGTGTTGCAATTACACTTCTGACCACTAGATGGCAGCAGCCATTACATACTCCACAGTCAAAAATAATGAAATCCCCGAGATCCTGGCAATGACTGAGGACAAGAGGATACAGTGAGTTCAGCAGCTTTTAAAGCTGATGTTTGGACATATTTTGGTTTGAAAACAAATGAAAGCAGTTACGACTTCGTCAAGAGTCATGTGGTCTGTAAATACTACAACACCAGAGTCTAGTACTGGACAATACTACACATATATACTTGTTACTACACTATCACAACACCAGAGTCAAGTACTGGACAATACTACACATATATACTTGTTACTACACTATCACAACACCAGAGTCAAGTACTGTACAATACTACACATATATACTTGTTACTACACTATCACAACACCAGAGTCAAGTTCTGGACAATACTACACATATATACTTGTTACTACACTATCACAACACCAGAGTCAAGTACTGTACAATACTACACATATATACTTCTTACTACACTATCACAACACCAGAGTCAAGTACTCAACAATACTATACATATTTACTACATTACTACACTATCACAACACCAGAGTCAAGTACTCCACAATACTATACATATATACACTCATTACTACACTATCACAACACCAGAGTCAAGTACTCGACAATACTATACATATATACTCATTACTACACTATCACAACACCAGAGTCAAGTACTCGACAATACTATACATATATACTCATTACTACACTATCACAACACCAGAGTCAAGTACTCGACAATACTATACATATATACTCATTACTACACTATCACAACACCAGAGTCAAGTACTCGACAATACTATACATATATACTCATTACTACACTATCACAACACCAGAGTCAAGTACTCGACAATACTATACGTATATATACTCATTACTCATTATCACAACACCAGAGTCAAGTACTCGACAATACTAAATATATATACTCGTTACTACACTATCACAACACCAGAGGCAAGTACTCAACAATACTACTAGGACTGTAGTGATACACTAATCTCACAAGGCTATATATTCATCTCACAATACGAGTCAATCAACTAAAAATTGTTCTGATCACACCAAAATGAACAAACGCTGTGAATATATGCATGTTATTGTGAGTTTACATGTTCAATTGAATATATAAAAAGAACTATGATATACAGTCAATAAAACATCTCAAGGCAACGCCACCAAAATGATGAAAATACAAAAATATATGATATAGTATGGTAGGAATAAAATAAAAATAAGAAAAAACCCACGACTACAAATACTATGTTCCTACAGTATTGCAATAAATGGTATCGTCAGATTCCTAACAATACTCTAATGACTCATCAACATCACTGCAGCCACATGAACCAACATCGTCCACACAAACCTCCTTGAGGCCCAGAATGCAACACGTTTGTCGCCCCAAAGAAAAGAATCCTCACCCAGAGAGGTAACGAAGTGCTCGTGCGCCGCCAGCGTCTTCATGCAGCGTTTGTTCTTGTAGTCCCAGATCCTCAGCGTCTTGTCGTCGGCGCAGCTCACCACGAACTTCCCTCCGGGGTGAACCATCACGCCGCGCACCCAGTTGTCGTGTCCCACCTGCGACCCCACAACACCGTCACACACCATTTTAACAACACTTCATAAATCCTCCTGCTCACCAGAGTCATGAGGCAGATGCCGATGCTGACGTCCCACATCTTGATGGTCTTATCCCTGGACCCGGAGAGGAGGAACGGGCCGGGCTTCCCGCTCTTCTTGTTCTGGACAGAAACACGTTTTTTTTTTTTTTTTAAAAAAACAGAAAACGACGACTGGCAACAGTTGATGATTCTGTGGTTCCTCGTTTATTGCAGAGGTTCTGAAAACTACACAAATCAAGACCATCTAGATTTTTTTTTTTAATTAACATTTATTTGAACTTGCTTTTAACAAGCTCCCTTAAGGCTTTGCCGCCCAGCCGATCAATCACAGCTTCCGGTCACTAAATAGAGCAGTGTGTAGAAAGGCATCATGGGAGATCAGCGTTTTGCTGAGGTCTGTGGATCAGAATCTACTGATGGTTCCTTGCACATGGTTCAGGACCAGAGGAGAGAAATCCTTCCAGACTGTTGCTGCTAAGCTTTGGAACCATCTCTGTGTTTGATGATCTACTGACTCCTTCAAGAAACATATGTGTTTGATGATCTACTGACTCCTTCAAGAAACATATGTGTTTGATGATCTACTGACTCCTTCAAGAAACATCTGTGTTTGATGATCTACTGACTCCTTCAAGAAACATCTGTGTTTGATGATCTACTGACTCCTTCAAGAAACATCGGTGTTTGATGATCTACTGACTCCTTCAAGAAACGTCTGTGTTTGATGATCTACTGACTCCTTCAAGAAACGTCTGTGTTTGATGATCTACTGACTCCTTCAAGAAACATCTGTGTTTGATGATCTACTGACTCCTTCAAGAAACATCTGTGTTTGATGATCTACTGACTCCTTCAAGAAACATCTGTGTGTTTGATGATCTACTGACTCCTTCAAGAAACATCTGTGTTTGATGATCTACTGACTCCTTCAAGAAACATCTGTGTTTGATGATCTACTGACTCCTTCAAGAAACATCTGTGTTTGATGATCTACTGACTCCTTCAAGAAACATCTCTGTGTTTGATGATCTACTGACTCCTTCAAGAAACATCTGTGTTTGATGATCTACTGACTCCTTCAAGAAACATCTGTGTTTGATGATCTACTGACTCCTTCAAGAAACATCTGTGTTTGATGATCTACTGACTCCTTCAAGAAACATCTGTGTTTGATGATCTACTGACTCCTTCAAGAAACATCTGTGTTTGATGATCTACTGACTCCTTCAAGAAACGTCTGTGTTTGATGATCTACTGACTCCTTCAAGAAACATCTGTGTTTGATGATCTACTGACTCCTTCAAGAAACATCTGTGTTTGATGATCTACTGACTCCTTCAAGAAACATCTGTGTTTGATGATCTACTGACTCCTTCAAGAAACATCTGTGTTTGATGATCTACTGACTCCTTCAAGAAACATCTCTGTGTTTGATGATCTACTGACTCCTTCAAGAAACATCTGTGTTTGATGATCTACTGACTCCTTCAAGAAACATCTGTGTTTGATGATCTACTGACTCCTTCAAGAAACATCTGTGTTTGATGATCTACTGACTCCTTCAAGAAACGTCTGTGTTTGATGATCTACTGACTCCTTCAAGAAACATCTGTGTTTGATGATCTACTGACTCCTTCAAGAAACATCTGTGTTTGATGATCTACTGACTCCTTCAAGAAACATCTGTGTTTGATGATCTACTGACTCCTTCAAGAAACATCTGTGTTTGATGATCTACTGACTCCTTCAAGAAACATCTGTGTTTGATGATCTACTGACTCCTTCAAGAAACATCTGTGTTTGATGATCTACTGACTCCTTTAAGAAACATCTTAAGACGTTTTTATTTTCAGGCTTTTCCTTGATTTTCTGGAACTCCTGTTGTGTTATCAGTTTTATCTTGATCTTTAAAGTATATACTTTATTGAATATTGTTTTGATTGTTTAAGCGCTTTGTGACCCTGGTCTGGAAAAGTGTATATAAATAAAAATTACTTACTTACAAACATGAGATGTTTTTGTAACAAAGTGAATAAGGATCTTAGATCTTCTCGACTAACACAGAGTGCTAAACAAACATCAACGAAACAGGGCGAAGATGTCGAGCCGGACCAGGATGTACCTCGGAGCCCGTGGCCTCCAGGATGGTGGGGTGCGCGGTGTCGGGGGCCCAGGCGATGCACTCCACCACGTGCTCGTGCTCCCGCAGCTCGGCTTTGCACTCTTTGGAGGCGACGACCCAGACCCGGACCGTCTGGTCGTTGGAGCAGCTGGCGATCAGGGAGCCGTCCTGGTTGGGGCGCACCATCCTCACCCACTCCCGGTGGCCCGTGAACGTCTTCACGCAGTACCTGCACGAGGTCTCCAGGTGAGTTCATGTTCGGTTAAGAGATGCTTAATGCAGTGATTCTACCCTGAGCACAAACCTTCCTTCAAACTAGATTTACAAACTAAATCTTTATCAGAGGATTTGAATACAAGGAAATCTAAAACACACCTGACAGTGACGCCACAAAGGTCTTGATTCAACAACTTGGTCATAAAAGAAAATAGCCTCAACAGGGCGTGACCATCTCAATCCTAATCGTGTCGTCACTCACCCGGTCGCCACCTCCCACATCTTCATGGTCTTGTCTCTGGACGCCGACACGATGTGGTCTCCGTTGGGCATGATGGCCACCGAGGACACGTTGTGGTCGTGGCCTGGATCACACATTCAACAGTTGATCAGAAATAGGGCCGCACGATATATCGGGAAAAAGTATCGATATCGCGATAATGGCTTGTACGATATGCATATAGAAAACATCAGTGTCACGTTCTGTAAAGTTGTCAATTTGTACTTCTATGTCTCGTTGTCGTTTACGTCTCCGTCTGTCTGTGAACTGTGCGGCGCAGCTTGCTAGGCTCGGTTGCTATGGCGACGCAGCTCAGGATATACACGGAATTAATACTAACTTATGATCTAGTCAAACACTAGTGATCCAGTCACTCGTCTCTTTCAACCTCCTTTGTTAAAGCAACATATTGTAAGAACTTTTCATCTCGTCTCAGTTGTTTTCTTAGAAGATCGTGAACTTCCAAACAAACCTGTCCGTCTTCACCGTATGCTAACGAGCTAAGTTGTTAGCGACATTTATAAAGTGTTATGTGTGCGCCTTCACCGTATGCTAACGAGCTAAGTTGTTAGCGTCATTTATAAAGTGTCATGTGTGCGTCTTCACCGTATGCTAACGAGCTAAGTTGTTAGCGTCATTTCTAAAGTGTTATGTGTGCATCTTCACCGTATGCTAACGAGCTAAGTTGTTAGCGTCATTTCTAAAGTGTCATGTGTGCGTCTTCACCGTATGCTAACGAGCTAAGTTGTTAGCGTCATTTATAAAATGTTATGTGAGCGTGTACAAGGATTGATTTGGTGATATCATGACGCGCCGGCGGCTCCTCTCTGATGTCGCTCAGTTTCACGGGAAACCGATGCAAGTCCCGTGAGACTGAGCGTTATAAGTGATATTTTTCTACCATCATGTCGGCACAGAAGCGAAGATAAACAAAAGGGAAATATCGCATCATTTCCTTCTCTAAACCCTCAGATCTACACTACTGTACTCACACCTGAGCTCCACTTTTGTAGGTAAAAGGAAAGGAAAAAATGTTAACAATATCGTGCAGCACTAATCATAAATCTAATTTTGCCCTCAAGTGACCGTCGTGGATCGTTCATACGGTGCGAAGAAGACTCATGTCTGAGATACTTGCCATGCATGGTCCGGATGCACTCGAACCCCTGGAAGTCCCAGAGTTTGATGCTCATGTCGGCTGAACACGAGGCCAGCAGCTTCCCCGTCTGGTCGAAGGAGATGTCCTGCACCGAGTCCGTGTGGCCCTTGAGGGTCCGCTCGTAGTCCCCCGCCTCGTAGTCCCACACCTGAGGACGGTGAAAAACCACAGTTGAGGTCTCGGGGTCATGTTTGGAAGTGATCCACCGTCACACCATAATCCTTCAGTAATATATTCACACGTTTGTCTTAAGAGTGTTAAGACGATGAATCAATGACCCGTTCATTCAAGTGATTGACCTTCTAGTTAAAGTGATCTTAAGAGTGTCTTTGTCACATCTTCCACATAGATGAACAATGACACAGCAGAAAAAAGGGAGCAGCGAGAGGAGGAGGAGGACCAGGAGGAGTGGAGAGGGGGAGGGAGTCGAGGCAGAAACACAGAGGAGGAAAATTAATAGTGTCTCAGATCTGCAGGACACGTCGATATGAAGGGTCGGAGCTGCAGGGGGAAGATGACGGTGCAACAACAAACTACAATAAGTCGTTTACTGTGTCGACGATCGTTGCTCGACGTCATCGATTTCATCCAATCAATCAAAAAAAACAGCGAATCTCAGCTGAAATAAAACCATTTCATTCATTCAAAACCATATATTTGACTTAAATGTTTTTATTAAATGTTTCAATCAGTTCCACGATCATCAGCTTGAAGAGACGCTTCATCACGAGGACCTTCAGTATCTGGAGTGTGTGATATTTATCCGTCTGTGCTCATCGTTTCCAAGAAACTCATTTGTGTGATGACATCATGGATGACATCAACCGTTCTCAACATTAGCCTCTTAAATTCCAACCTGAATCCAAGTTTTACTGCCTAATGCTTTAAAAGTATATTCATAGTAATTCAAATAACATTTTTAATTAGATACTTTAATAACGAGTATTCATAGTAATTGGAGAACATTTTTTAATTAAATACTTTAATTTAGATTCTATTAATGGTCATTTTAACCCAATTTCAAATATGTATATAAAGATGGAAAAGTATATGTTAAATAGAAGATTAGTTCTTACTTAAAGTAACATATCTTGCCATTTAAAGTACGTCTATATTAACCGTCTTAAGTTAAATTAATCAAAGGGCTGTAGAATGAGTTCATTTAAAAGTATTTAAAGCAACATCACTAAGTTAATCCTCGCACTAACAACCAATATTGCACCATGAAGCGTGTGAGACGGACCTTGATGGTGGCGTCTTCAGAGGCGGTGACCATGACGGAGAAGACTGGATGGAATATGACTCGTGTGACGGGGGCTCGGTGTCCGCACAGGGCGTACTTCACAGGCGGACGGGGGATCCACTCCTTGGGGTCTCGCTTCTGTGCGACGGGTCCTCCGTGTGTCATCTCTTCTTTCGCCTCGTTCAGTTTCGACTCCAACTCCATCACCTGAGGTGATCCGTGTCACGATCAAAGAACTCAAACAAATCCATGTTCCTCACCTTCTTCTGTAATCTAATGACCGAGGTCCATTTCTTTTCCAAAAGGCCGGCATACTTTTTATCTCCATCTTCATTCTGGAACAAAAAACAAATGTTTATATCATGAACTAAAACAAGCCCTCGTGAGATCTTCTTACCACGTCCATTTCTGCCTCCTTCTTGAAGGTAGAATACGCTTCCTCGTATCCATTTGAACGGAGATAGTCGGCTATAGCTTTGTTTCTTTGAGGATGAAACAAACACGCAGTAAATACTTTACACCGTGACCTAGTCATTTGTCAAGTCCACCTTAACAGGAGAGTCTGGTGCCTCCTTAAGTCGCGTGAGAGAAACCACACCCTGGCTTAAAGATTTCTGCTCCACCATTCAAACATCTCAGTCTCAGCTCTAACGCAAGCCTATCTGATCCAACGCCAGAAACGATTACGAGTCACCAGCGAGGAGAACCATAAGTAGAGCCAGAATGTGGTTCCGTTGCTACCATGGGAACCACAACAAACTTGTACCAGCAAAGCAACAGAATCCTGAACACACAACATCTTGGACACGGATATAACAAACACAGGCAGCACAGAAGTGAACAGTGAAGCTTCTTCATGATTTAACAAATTCATATTTTATGAGCGAATGGTCTAAATTTAGTCTTGCTACTTCAGGCTTCCTTACAGCAAGACTTTAATAAGTGCAGCACTAAATAAGCTACAACAGGTCTCAACCCATCATTTGACGTGTGCTGCTGTATTCATGCAAGGCTCTGATCCAGCTCCAGACAAATCCAGCAATCCTGAGTTCAACGTCCATCCCATCCCCCCTGACTTCTCCACTCACACCATGTACATAATGAAATATTCACTGAGAGCCCGAGTGAAGCTCAAATCTCTCTTCCTTCACTAGAACACACTTTAGTAACAGCATGCGTTTTCTCTCCTTAAAATCCAGACGTCTGATAAGATTTCCAAACAACACGTTTCCTTTTATTAGCTATGACAGTAACAGTTTAAACCTATGCAACATTAACAATATTAGGGACTTACAAAATATCAATATTTAACTTTATTGATCATTTTTAACTGAAGTGTATTGATCATTTTTAAATCATAAATTAACATCCATGTGTTGCACTTAAACTTCCTAAATAATCAAGTCTCTTTGCAGTTCAAGGAAAAAAGAAGTCCCACGCGACCCGAATGACTAAGGACAAGAGGATACAGTGGACAGCGTTCTTTGTACGAATTTCGGTTTCAAAACAACAGTAGGCTGTTTTCCAACAATTCAATCATTTAAAAGAAACTCCTTTCAGTCACTACAGTATCACAATATATATCCCATTTGGTTCCCCTCCTCATTATATGTAGGGTTTCAGTAGATTCATAACAACACACAGCCTAAACCATATATATAACTATATCAAAAGAGCCGTATAAATAGAATTATTGAAATGCAAGCACTTACAGTTCATCTCTTTGTCTCTGTGACAGCACCATGATGGCTGCTGTAGCCTCCCACTTGGGGAGTCAAGAGGGAGGTGTTGTTTGGGAGGGGGAGCACTGGTCCTTCCCTGTGCGACGCGACAGATGAGGCAGGTAAAGATCCCAGACAAAGGTGCAGCTAGATTCAGTTATCAGGGGTTGGTTGGAAAAAATGTCTCCAGGATACTTTAGAGTCAAAGGAGCCTCAGCACTCAGACTCACCCATCACCTGTTGAGGAGAAGAAGCAGTGAGTCAAAGAAAGATGTTTATGTTTCTTAAGAAGGCAATTGACACACATAATAATGTGGAAAAATGTCAGTGATGGAGAGCTTTTATATTTTGTAATATAGTAATATTATTTCTCCATTCTTTAATTCAACATCAACTAGAGTTTCTAAAATTATGATATTGTCTTAATATAATTACTTTCTATCAAACTAAATCCTGCTTCAATCACAAACAATATTACAGACAAATCTGTCTGTAATATTGTCCTTAAGAAAAGTTATTTTAAAAGCAAATTTTGAAAATGATTGGTTGATAATGGGGTTGGGTTTCAAACGAAAATGTTCTATGTTCTAGCAAAAGGAAAAAGAACTTGCACTTCAGATTTGGTAAATTTCCACAACAAGCTGTTTGCAGAAATAAAATAAAAATCATAATTTCCAGTGCAAAACAACACCTGCTAACAAGGGAAATATAAATGTCATGTTCACCGCCTTTGGCAATAATCAGTTTTTATACAGACATATCTTTTGATCGCACATGGATACAGAAACTTGGCCCCAAAAGACAAAGAATGCTATAAACCTGGTACTACCGAAGCACTTTGGTGGGCGGTAATAAATAAACTAGCTGACTGTTGAAGCTGCTGAAGGCAGAAACACACCATGGGAGTAATTGTGTTCACTTTCTGATCCTCAACATTGATGGCACCGAGGGCCACAACTGTGCTAAGCTGCTTAACATCCAGACTAGACATCCTACAGACTGTGTGAGACGACAAGTCCTTCATATAGCTGACGGAGCGACATAAAGAGACTGCACGCTGGCTAACAGGATTAGCTGGATGTTAAGAGAAACCCTTAAGAGAAACAGACCTTGTGTGGCGACAACATTGCCTGTGCCATTATTAGTGCCGACTACTATTAATATTTCTAATAAAACAGTTGGAAGCCAATATAAAAACATATAAACCCTTCTAAATAAACCTATCCATCTATAACCTTAGAGAAATCAACCAATTCTCAGAACTGACAGGACAACTAGTTCACTAGGGTGACATCATAGTTTAGTAATAATGATTTTATTAAACTAACAACTGATTGCATAACCATGTCAAGTCAGTTGATTTTACACCTGATAGGGTTCTTTACTGTGGAGATACAGGAGTGCATAAAAGAAGTTAAGTTGTTGTCTCGGGGTCCTCAGCCATTTAAAAGTTGTAAATAATTTAATGTTTACATCTGCAGAAATGTATGCATGTGTCCTTACTGCCCTTTACTATATGAACATTTAATTATTTAGGTGTCATTTAATCCACATTAGCAGAAATGTTTTATAAATATGCTTTCATTTTCACTTTTAAACAAGAATAAAAGTTAAAGGTTAATCTTTATATAATCATGACTGGTGTTTAAGGTCATGACGTGGCATGGCTGTATAATGCTTCAGGGGGGAAAAACAACAGAAAAAAATACATTTACAGTATATTTTGGAAAATAGATAAAACATTTTCGACTTCCTGCAATAACTGATGTCACATTGTGTTAAGCTAGTACCGGTGTTCACATTGGATAGTAGTTCATGTTATGTGTATTTATTATGCTCGCATTTATGCTTAAAACTGCAAAGTTTGGTTACAATGAAGACTAAAGTATAGTTGCAGTCCATGCAAATACACTATTTCTCTCTCTAAACATTCCTTCTGTTCACCCTGTGTTCAATGTGGTGATGATTCATGAGGGTCTGTTATCATGTTAGTGGGAACATGATGACAAAGCTGAGTCATTGTCCATTTTACTCCAAAAAAACTACACAAAAAACCTTCTTTATATAGCAAAAGCAACAAGAGATTGTTGTCTAGATACGGCTTTAGGATGTACACACACTGAAACAATATAAATGTTTTAAATATTTGGTTTAATGTATTTAGTTAAGTATAATACACCACAAAGATAGCTTGAATTTCATAAATCTTTATATCCTGTGGTAAATGTATTATCAAGACAAGTGAACATAAGTCAATAAGCTTGTTTCGTTATGCACAAACACAACTTTGAGTGTCACAATGTGAATTTATCTGATCAGTCATAGTGCTGCAATAAAATTCGCTGTCTGAGCACACATGGCAATAACGGTTATCTCATATGTTGACACAAGAGAGAAAAGTGATTAAAAAAAAAGAGAAAGTGCACAGATTTAAGAGTAAAGATTTATTTAGAGGTTAAGTTGAGAATTTGATGCGATACGGTCGTACTTTGCGAGACAATTTGTAAAGACGAATCAAGGCAAAGTAAATATGCTCAAGTATTTGGATACTCAGAAGTAATGCCTATAAAACTAGCGTGTGTGCATATTTCACCAGCAGCCCATGTGTTATGAACAGCAGGTCAAGATAATTAAACAATTTGCCCATAAAACATACTTTGATTTATTTTCTCCACATAACATGGTTTGATTTATTGCCAGGACACTTCACATGTTTCCCATACTGCCCTTGAGCAACACTTAATGACTCATTTCACACACAGATAAGATTAGGAATATTAAACGTGTACTTCATGTGCATTAATAATGGGGTTTTAATGCTAAGGTTTTAGAAAAACACGGTTTCAGCATCAATAAAAAGTGATGTATTTTGGTCAGCATTTAACATGCAAAACACTTCCTGGAAATGAGATTTAAACCATTGCATTCGGTAAAGATTTACCTCAATGTTCGTCTCGACAGACGATCATTGCAGGGAATGATGTCCACGTTTCAAAGGCACCTTATGAAATTGACGGTGGAATTTAAATGGTTCTCCGTTGACGTGTATCCGAGCTCCGGCGTCCACAAGGACAAAGTTGCAGTCATGGCTCAGCAACGCCCTTCCAGCGTTAGCTTAGCACGGTAACCAGAGCTGTCAGCTCCAGCCATCACAACAAACCCACACAAGGGCGTCGATCCGAACCTTCTCGAGCTAGCAAACACTTCACGTATATTATATTGCCTTTTTTTAAGCATAAAAATGCTGTTTCGTAACGCATTTGACTGTTTTTTCCACAAAACAATCCATGCATTATCTTTGCTGACGTACAGGGTTCATTAGAGTTATTGTCCATGAATAATAAAACACATTTTAGTCGATGATAAGTTTAGCAAGCTAACTCACCATGAAGCACATCCTTTTCCAACTTCCATAAATAGTCGAAGCTAACCTTAAGTGGCTTTTGACAACAAGTGTCCGTGAAGCTGCCCGGACTAAACATTCATAAGATACTATAAATATAATGGCATAGTGACATGAGAGATAAGTGACATTCTGATAAGAATGCGGCGGTTAACGACGTCCAAATCGGTGTGTTTGTGGCAGCTACCTCAGTTAGCTTAGCATTAGCCACCTAGGTTAGCTTCAGCTACCCAACATAGCTTAGCATTAGCCACCTAGGTTAGCTTCAGCTACCCAACATAGCTTAGCATTAGCCACCTGGGTTAGCTTCAGCTACCCCAACATAGCTTAGCATTAGCCACCTAGGGTTAGCATCGGCCTCTCCGCCATTTTGAGTTCGGGGCGAGAAAGCGCAGACACTGCAGGCGTTTTTCGTAAAATAACACGCCTGGCTTGTCGTCTCGGTGCGAACTAACACGCCGGTGTGGACGCGCGACTCACCGTCAGAAGGTAGACGTTCTCCTCATGCCCTGCGGGGTCCGAGTGCGCGGTGTAGACGCCCGGTTTGAGAGCTTTTAGAGAGTCAGACTGGTCAGAGTGTTCTCCCGGCAGGAACCATCACAGCGGCCTGACTAACGGTCGCGATTGGCTGTCGGCGGCGCGCACGTCGCGGTCTGCGGAGGCGCGCACTGTCCACGAACATGACTGGAAAAAACAACATTATTTTTTAAATAAAAAGAATGAAAATCTGAACACGTTTATCGTCACAATCGGGAACAGAAAAAATAAAATAAAAGAGGTGGCATTAAAGTGGCATATGAAATGAAATTAATGCATTAAATACTATTATTCACGATCCGTACAGCAGACGTGCAAAACAATCATTTAATTTAAGTGTCTGGCGTCTTTATTTACATTTCCCCTTTAATATTATTCTCTCACTTGATACACTCATTTATTTTATATAATAATGTCGTTTTTCACACTTTCAAATTACTCATATGTCCCTTTAACACAGGAAAACACTGTTAATATAGTTTCTGATCGATGCTGCAATCCTGTGTTTCCCCCTTTATAATATACTTATAATATAATTATACCAATATAATTATACTGATTTATTACCATTGTTCCAATCGTGTCAAAGCCATCGGTCGCATGTTCATTGTTATCGAATAAAACATCTATCTAAATAAATAAATGTCTCCACAAAGGGTGAAAAAACTTTATTTATTATATCCTTTCGGCTAATAGAGTCACGTGGGTTGTGTCATCTGCAGAAACCGGTACAATGGTGACATCTTGTGGCTATAAAAGGAGTGAAATTATCAAATGATAGATGACAATTTAAAGAGAGCAGTGAACGCACTTTCTAATTGATAAACTCAACAACTGTTTTCACTTTACAAGAATTGCACTTGCGGCAGATTTTATTGCAATTGCAGTAGCTTATTGGGGCACTTTAAAATAAAAAAAGAAGACATTTACAAAGTATTTCACCGTCCCAACATGATGAGTACTATGAGGGTCTTCAGGATGAGAGGAAAAGAAGAACAAGTTCCACATAAATCCTGGAGGGTCTTTTAAATCACTTCTCAGTTTCCTCTGACAGCCCAGATGATTGATGACATCACAGAGACGGGAGGATTTCCCTGAGGGAGATTTTCTGTGAAGAAACAAAGTTGATTAGTTTCCGGAAACACACACAAGTAGAGCTGTTAGAATGCAGGGAGAATTAGACAATTGCTAGTCAGTTTAACATCCTCTAATTCTGTGGTAATACTCATTTGTTACCGGGCCTATATATATATATTATTTGGGCTGCTTAAAATGTTTTCATTTAAAAAAAAGAAAACAGATTGTCTCTGAAATAACATTGACGTGTGACTCTTGACTAGTGAAAATAAGTGAAACCCAAACTCTAGATATCAAATTTCTGTTTCAGAGATTAGTTTCATATAAATAATGCTAAAACTCATTGGAGATACACACATAAAATCAAACATGCAAATACACAAACATCTTGTTGTAACCAGAGCTTTTGCTGAATCAGCGTTATTGTGAGATGTTTTTTTTCATGCACTTAATTGTAGTTTTTTGCAGGTCATGCTATTGTGTTTTTACTGTGTTCTATCTGAGTATCAGCTCGTGAATATCATCCTGACATTTAACCGGTACAAACAAGGTTGGCGACCCCTGGACTAGAACATCATCCAGTCCTGTAACACAGGAGAAAGTGTGACCTTCTCACCTGTAACGTCCTCGGAGGAGTGACCAAAGTTTTTTCATACAAAGAGTCATTTTATATAAGTCTATGAGGTTTAGAAGATCTTTGTGATGTCTGTGAAGAGTTTAACTCTGTCTTGGTTTCTACACTGAAGAAATATTGAGTTTGACATCCGTCTTGGTTTCGCTCGAAGATTGTGTGTTTCCCAGCGTGGTCTCCACATCGGGAGTGACATCATCATTGTGTGACGTTGAAGTTGTGGGCGACGCCGTCACATCCAGGTTCCTCTGCGCCTCAGCAGAGTGCGGTCCAGGATGGGAGTCCAACTGGTTGCTGGACATGGTGAAGATCTTCACCTCGGACGAATCCTGAGTCTGCGCGTCGACCTTCGACCCCTCGTTCCCCACCACCTCCTCCTCCGACACCAGCAGACAGACCATGGGGTCCACCAGGGTCCCCTCCTCCGAGTCGTGGCTGCCGAAGACGATGTCCGGGAACAGGAAGTGCTCGGCGTCCAGGGTGAGGTTGGTGACGCTGGTGGACACGGTGGCCACGTCGTCCTCCCAGGAGTCCGTCAGGTCGGCGGAGTCGCACTCGCTGCCCTCGCTGCAGAGCAGGGGGGACCCCTCGGTCTCGCCCAGGCCGGGGGTCTCCACGCACTTGAGGAGCGACAGCAGGAGCTGGCAGCACTGCACTACGTTACCCATGATGCAATGTGGACGACTAGGCCTGCGTGAGGAAAACACATCATAGTTCAATAAAATTGTTTTGATTACACAACAGATTCTATTTTTAGGTCCCTGTGGTTTTCTATAGGAGATTGAAAAAAGGTAAAATCTGGACGACACGACAGTGATGTTGACACGTCAAGACAAAAACAGGCACGTTTGTGACAACATGATGGTGAGAGTGTGAGGCCCTACCAGTGCTGAGCTCATCCATCTCGTCCTCCAGCCGTCCGTGCAGCTCATGCTGCTGAAGCCACGACTCACGACTCACGACTCACGACTCACGACTCACGACTCACGACTCACGACTCACGACTCACGACTCTCAGGAACACCGTTCAGTCCATGTGCGTCGCAGGAGGAGATGCGAGGCTCTGCTCACAGTTCACTGCGATACCAGTAGATGGCAATTTTCTTAGCTATTAATGATGTAACTTCCTGTGTTCAGCCAATAAAGTGGCTGTCAAACTTGACTATAAACAGATGCTGACTGGGTAAAAATAGCACCAGCAGATCTGACACCTTTGCAAATGGCTGGGCTGACGCGGCACATGATTCCTCTCATCCCACTTCTCTTCTTCCCTCACTTCTTTTTTTTTGCAAATGAGCTGGTATGTCAGTCGGTGGTTGCCATGGCAGCACTGCAGGGCTGTATTCTTATTCTGACCGTGACGTTAAGTTAGCGCTGGAAGCTTCACGCACGGATTAATGATCAAATAATAACAGAGACGACAAACAAGGACGTTCATCCCTTTCTGGTGATGATTAATAAAAAACAACTGAATTTACAGTAATTAATGAAAGATATTTTGACTCTAAACTCTACTACTTATATTTGTAATACATCCAAATCATTAATGTTACTTTATCATTCATAATACAATTAAATATATGGTCATTGATGGACTTCAGTAATGTAATAATTTAGTTTTCATTTACTATTTAATATAATTATTACATATTTTTATGCCAACTTAAATGTGCAAGTCACTTATTTTATTCTATTCGTTTTATAATAAATCTACATCGATTTAAAAAAAAAAAAATCCACTCATAATCCAGTGATCCTAATCTTGAGAATACCAGTCCTGTTTTAAAGTCCAATTTGATCAGTAAAATAAAGATTATTTATCCAATAATTAAATTACTTCTAGGGAAACATAATTTTTTTTTTTATCACTATTAATATTCCCCTAAAATAGTTGTAGTAATTTAATATAGGCTGGATATGATATATTGAAATGTTAAACCTAAACATTTATACTTTCTTTTAATATATATTTTGGAACCGATGTCCTGTTGATTTTCATTTAATATGTTGTACGTTATGTTATATTAAATTCAAGATATTAGTCGTATTGCAAAGTTTTAAAATGTTTTATGTAATTTATTTTGTACTTTATAATATTATATTATATCAATCAAATTTCTTTGTTATGATTGTTATTTGTATTATTGTTTTTAAATATGTGTATTAATCAAACCATTAAATATGTAAATTTCGAATGGAATAATATTTTCTCTCTTTTCTTAAATATTTATGATATGCTGTATTTAAATTGGTTAAATAGAAAAATAAATACAGTATTTTATACGCAACAATGTTTATAATTTAATGCACTTGTGAACGGCTATGTTGAGAGCTAGCTCAAGCTAACTAGCTAGCATGTGGGTAAACACCGGATATGACGCAACCAGTCGCCGGGGCGGTTGAACACACGCGGCTCTGCTGTCAACATGGCAAACACTGAGGTAACGAATCTTTATGCTGATATTTTTCCACACAAAACCCCACAATTATCTCATTCCCCCCCAAACATGTGTGCCCTTCGTAGGCGGGGAAACTTTGGGGAGGACGCTTCGTGGGGGACACGGATCCGGTCATGGAGAAGTTCAACGCGTCCATCTCCTACGACCAGAGAATGTGGGACGCTGACGTCAGAGGCAGCAAAGCCTACGTCATAGCTCTGGAGAAAGCGAAGCTGGTGACAGAAGATGAGAAGAAGAAGATCTTGGATGGTCTGAGTCAGGTGAAGACACGAGAAACTGTCATGTCCATCAACACTGAAGACGAAATGTAAACAGATAAATTGATCATAAATCAATAACACATGATGGAGGTTTCTCTTAGATTCTGTTTTCCTTTTTTAACTTTTCACATTGACATCATTTTTACCCAAAACTTGCTTGCAATACGTTCCCCTCCATAGGTGGCGCTGTAACCCGTTTACGTTACTTTTTAAATGTGTTAAAAATGATGTGTCAGAGTAACGTGGTTGTTAGTGTGTATTTGGAATTTGAAAGAAATGTTGTTTTTATTTGACCTTCACAATCGAAGATGGTATTAATGACAACAGCAAATAATGTCATGAAACAAACACTAATGTAACATGGGATATAAAGTATAGATAAAAGTCCAAAAGTCTCCTGTGAAAGGGTTGAATTATTGATGAAGGTCCAGGTCTGGATCAGCTATTGTGTTAATGGACGACAGCAGGAAATGTGCTGCGAGTTGAAATTCCTTCTTTGTTCTCGGCCAGAGTCACATGACTGCTGGTCAATGAACACAAGAAGAAATGCTTTAAAAGTTTCTTTGTTTGTTTTATTAATTTGTAATCTGCACATCATAGGTTAATGTAGTTGTTTTTTGGTGTCATGTGATCATTTACAGGTGTCATGTGATCGTTTATGGCGAATCAGGTGATCATTTATGGGTGTCATGTGATCATTTATGGGTGTCATGTGAACATTTATGGGTGTCATGTGAACATTTATGGGTGTCGTGATCATTTATGGATTTGAATGTGATAAGTTATGGGTGTCATGTGATCATTTATGGGTATCATGTGAACATGTATGGGTGTCATGTGATCATTTATGGATTTGAATGTGATCATTTATGGGTGTCATGTGAACATTTATGGGTGTCATGTGATCATTTATGGGTGTCATGTGATCATTTATGGATTTGAATGTGATCATTTATGGGTGTCATGTGATCGTTTATGGAATCAGGTGATCATTTGCAGGTGTCATGTGAACATTTATGGGTGTCATGTGAACATTTATGGGTGTCATGTGATCATTTATGGATTTGAATGTGATCATTTATGGGTGTCATGTGAACATTTATGGGTGTCATGTGAACATTTATGGGTGTCATGTGATCATTTATGGATTTGAATGTGATCATTTATGGGTGTCATGTGAACATTTATGGGTGTCATGTGATCATTTATGGAATCAGGTGATCATTTGCAGGTGTCATGTGATCATTTATGGGTGTCATGTGAGCATTTATGGGTGTCATGTGATCATTTATGGATTTGAATGTGATCATTTATGGGTGTCATGTGATCATTTATGGGTGTCATGTGATCATTTATGGGTGTCATGTGATCATTTATGGATTTGAATGTGATCATTTATGGGTGTTATGTGAACATTTATGGGTGTCATGTGATAATTTATGGATTTGAATGTGATCATTTATGGGTGTCATGTGAACATTTATGGGTGTCATGTGAACATTTATGGGTGTCATGTGATCATTTATGGGTGTCATGTGAACATTTATGGGTGTCATGTGATCATTTATGGGTGTCATGTGATCATTTATGGATTTGAATGTGATCATTTATGGGTGTCATGTGAACATTTATGGGTGTTCACCTCAACAACCGCTTGGACTGGGTGGATAACACTGCTGCTCTCTATAAAAAAGGGCGGAGTAGAATCTACCTGCTCCGGAGGTTGAGGTCGTTTGGTGTCCGGGGGCCACTCCTGAAGTCATTCTATGACTCAGTAGTGGCCTCTGCCATCTTCAACGGTGTGGTCTGCTGGGGGAGCAGCATGACAGCAAAGGATAGGGCTAAACTGGACAGCCTTATTAAGAAGGCCAGTTACGTCCTAGGGCGCCCCCTGGATCCTGTGGAGGAAGTGACTGGAGGGAGGATGCGGAGCAAGCTGGGCTCCATGAGGAGGAACTTGTCTCACCCTCTCCAGCACACACTGAGGGCATTGAGGAGCTCCATCAGTGATAGGATGCTCCATCCCCGGTGTGTGAGGGAGAGGTACCGCAGGTCTTTCCTCCCTGCTGCCATCAGACTCCACAACAAAAACACACCAAGATAACTATTTAACTGCACCTCTTGTTATTTATGTAAATATGATTGTGTAAATATTATATAGCGCAGATTTATCTTTTATTCCATTTAGATTTTATTTCTCGTTTTTATTTCTGGGTGTTTCATTTCGCTTGCTGCTGTTAAACCGAATTTCCCCTCGCGGGACTAATAAAGGTTTTCTGATTCTGATTCTGATTCTGTCATGTGATCATTTATGGGTGTCATGTGATCATTTATGGATTTGAATGTGATCATTTATGGGTGTCATGTGATCATTTATGGATTTAATGTGATCATTTATGGGTGTCATGTGATCATTTATGGATTTGAATGTGATCATTTATGGGTGTCATGTGAACATTTATGGGTGTCATGTGATCATTTATGGGTGTCATGTGATCATTTATGGATTTGAATGTGATCATTTATGGGTGTCATGTGATCGTTTATGGAATCAGGTGATCATTTGCAGGTGTCATGTGAACATTTATGGGTGTCATGTGAACATTTATGGGTGTCATGTGATCATTTATGGGTGTCATGTGATCATTTATGGATTTGAATGTGATCATTTATGGGTGTCATGTGATCATTTATGGATTTGAATGTGATCATTTATGGGTGTCATGTGATCATTTATGGATTTAATGTGATCATTAATGGGTGTCATGTGATCGGTTCATCCCCTCATGGTTGAGGTCACTGGAGTTCGTAACTAATGGCTCAGACAATGCCAGGTTCATGAAACAACACCCTCTGATCTGGATCTTCTTCCCCAGGTGTCTGAGGAGTGGTCCAAAGGAGTGTTTGTCATCAAGGCTGGAGACGAGGACATCCACACAGCTAACGAGCGCAGACTGACGGTGACCTTGACCTTTACCACTCATCACTCATCTGTCCTGTCAAGTAGATTCATGCTCTGGTAGTTCACTAGAACACAAGTAGATTAACGTCCATGATTTTATTTCTTTATTACTTACTAACTCTTTCATGGTTTATGTTCCAATAAAATTATTATATTTATTACAATTCAAATCCTGCGAGTTCCTGGCAGTGACTGAGGACAAGAGGATACAGTGAGTCCAGCAGCTTTTAAAGCTGATGTTTGGATATATTTTGGTTTGAAAACAAATGAAAGTAGTTACGATACTACACTAACGCAACACCAGAGTCAGGTACTGGACAATACTACACATATATCCTTGTTACTACACTATCACAACACCAGAGTTAGGTACTGGACAATACTACACATAAATCCTTGTTACTACACTATCAAAACACCAGAGTGAAGTACTGGACAATACTAGACATATATACTTGTTACTACACTATCACAACACCAGGGTCAAGTACTGGACAATACTACACATATATACTTGTTACTACACCATCACAACACCAGGGTCAAGTACTGGACAATACTACACATATATACTTGTTACTACACCATCACAACACCAGGGTCAAGTACTGGACAATACTACACATATATACTTGTTACTACACTATCACAACACCAGAGTCAAGTACTGGACAATACTACACATATATACTTGTTACTACACTAACACAACACCAGAGTCAGGTACTGGACAATACTACACATATATCCTTGTTACTACACTATCACAACACCAGAGTTAGGTACTGGACAATACTACACATAAATCCTTGTTACTACACTATTAAAACACCAGAGTGAAGTACTGGACAATACTAGACATATATACTTGTTACTACACTATCACAACACCAGGGTCAAGTACTGGACAATACTACACATATATACTTGTTACTACACCATCACATCACCAGGGTCAAGTACTGGACAATACTACACATATATACTTGTTACTACACCATCACAACACCAGGGTCAAGTACTGGACAATACTACACATATATACTTGTTACTACACTATCACAACACCAGAGTCAAGTACTGGACAATACTACACATATATACTTGTTACTACACTATCACAACCCCAGGGTCAAGTACTGGACAATACTACACATATATACTTGTTACTACACCATCACAACACCAGGGTCAAGTACTGGACAATACTAGACATATATACTTGTTACTACACTATCACAACACCAGGGTCAAGTACTGGACAATACTACACATATATACTTGTTACTACACCATCACAACACCAGGGTCAAGTACTGGACAATACTAGACATATATACTTGTGACTACACTATCACAACACCAGGGTCAAGTACTGGACAATACTACACATATATACTTGTTACTACACTATCACAACACCAGGGTCAAGTACTGGACAATACTACACATATATACTTGTTACTACACTATCACAACACCAGAGTCAAGTACTGGACAATACTACACATATATACTTGTCACCACACTATCACAACACCAGAGTCAAGTACTGGACAATACTACACATATATACTTGTAACTACACTATCACAACACCAGAGTCAAGTACTGGACAATACTACACATATAAACTTGTTACTACACTATCACGACACCAGAGTCAAGTACTGGACAATACTACGCATATAAACTTGTTACTACACTATCACAACACCAGAGTCAAGTACTCGACAGTACTACACATATATACTTGTTACTACACTATCACAACACCAGAGTCAAGTACTGGACAATACTACACATATATCCTTGTTATTACACTATCACAACACCAGAGTCAAGTACTGGACAATACAACACATATATCCTTGTTATTACACTATCACAACACCAGAGTCAAGTACTGGACAATACTACACATATATCCTTGTTATTACACTATCACAACACCAGAGTCAAGTACTGGACAATACAACACATATATACTTGTTACTACACTATCACAACACCAGAGTCAAGTACTGGACAATACTACACGTATATACTTGTTACTACACTATCACAACACCAGAGTCAAGTACTGGACAATACTACACATATATCCTCATTACTACACTATCACAACACCAGAGTCAAGTACTGGACAATACTACACATATAAACTTGTTACTACACTATCACGACACCAGAGTCAAGTACTGGACAATACTACGCATATAAACTTGTTACTACACTATCACAACACCAGAGTCAAGTACTCGACAGTACTACACATATATACTTGTTACTACACTATCACAACACCAGAGTCAAGTACTGGACAATACTACACATATATACTTGTTACTACACTATCACAACACCAGAGTCAAGTACTGGACAATACTACACATATATACTTGTTACTACACTATCACAACACCAGAGTCAAGTACTCGACAGTACTACACATATATACTTGTTACTACACTATCACAACACCAGAGTCAAGTACTGGACAATACTACACATATATACTTGTTACTACACTATCACAACACCAGAGTCAAGTACTGGACAATACTACACATATATACTTGTTACTACACTATCACAACACCAGAGTCAAGTACTGGACAATACTACACATATATACTTGTCACTACACTATCACAACACCAGAGTCAAGTACTGGACAATACTACACATAAATACTTGTTACTACACTATCACTACATATCGTATTGTTGTATTGTGATATGTATGGTATCACCAGATTCTTGAAAATACACACCCCTAGTACACACTGAACAGTATTCTCTCCAGTAACAACAAGTATGCGTTGCTTCCAGGAGTTGATCGGCGCCGCAGCAGGGAAGCTCCACACCGGCCGCAGCAGGAACGACCAGGTGGTGACGGACATGCGTCTGTGGCTGCGAGACGCCATCTCCACCCTGACGCAGCGCTCGCTGCAGCTGGTCGCCACCATGTTGGATCGCGCCGCAGCGTGAGGCGCCGCCACAACGACGCCGGCGCTTCCTGTTCTCACGCTTGTGTTGCTGTGCAGGGAGGTGGACGTCCTGTTTCCTGGTTACACCCACATGCAGCGAGCGCAGCCAATCAGATGGAGCCACTGGATGATGAGGTACAGGTGTGCGTTCAGCTGGTGTCGTCACTCACCTGTTCTCTGTCCAGTCATTGTGTCGCCGTGAGCAGAGACGTGGACCGTCTTCAGGAGATCAAGAGAAGAGTCAACGTTCTACCTCTGGGCAGGTGAGCTCACCACTCTTAACTATAACCATTACTCGGTTACTAACTAGTAGCTTCTCAGTGGAGCCATCGCTGGAACTCCGTTTGACATCGACAGAGATTTACTGCGTCAAGGTAACGAATGTTTATTCATTTATGTGTAGTTGTTCGATGGTAAACAAATGTGTTTTTGTTCACAACTATAGCTTTTTTTAGTGCATAATATAAACGTAAAAATAAAGTAAACAATAAAAGTGATGCAGAATCTGTTGTTATCTCAGTGTCGTCAGAAGGTTTACTGTGGATTCAACGTTTTTTAAACGTATTGTTTTTTAATGAAAATGTTGTTTTTGAAGAACTGACATTTATAATATAATAATTTCTATATTTTAAGGTTCAATGTCAACAAAATAAAATTCAATTTTTTTATTTTTGACATATAGTTACATTCAAAAAATACTTTCTACGTCACATGATTGGCTAAGAGTAACTCAATACTCGGTCTGGTGACACTATTATCGCTCGTGTTGTCTCTGGGTCAAGGTGACCCGAGAACAAATGTGTTCGTTGTATCCCTTGTGTTGTCTCTGGGTAAAGATGAATGACCTCCACCACTGCATATGTATTTACGGAAGCCAGGGGGGGTCGTTGACCTTGACCCAGAGACAACACGAGGAATACCACAAACACCTTTTTTTTTCGGGGTCCTCGGGTCACTTTGACCCAGAGACAAGACAACGGATACGACAAAAAACAATTTTTTTCCGGGATCTTCGGGGAAACTTGACCCAGCGATAACGCAAGGGATACCTCAAACATATTTGTTTTCAGGGTCTTCGGGTCACTTTGACCCAAAGACAACACGAGGGTTTAACCAACATTTTAATATCGAATTTAAAAGTCTATCAATGAAAACATATAGAGCTGGGGTTCGAGGACGTCAGTCTCAACAGTATGGACGCCACCGGACAGAGAGACTGTGTCGGTGAGTGATTCGCTGGGTGATGTGTATATATATATATATATATATATATACACTATATGTATATTTAAAAAACCTTTTCCTCTCAGTGGAGTTTCTTTTCTGGGCGTCTCTGTGTCTGACTCACCTGAGCAAGATGGCGGAGGATCTGTTGCTCTACAGCACCAAAGAATTCTCCTTCGTGTCTCTGTCTGACGCCTACAGGTCAGTGAAGAACATACAGTGATTGATGATGTTATCATGAGTCTCATGAGTGACGTCTGCAGCACAGGCAGCAGTTTGATGCCGCAGAAGAAGAACGCCGACAGTCTGGAGCTGATCCGGAGTAAAGCTGGTCGAGTGTTCGGCAGAGTGAGACTATTTTCTCTACACCATCTGGAGCGTTTGTGTCTTCTTGTTTACACTATTGTTTATTTTGTGTCTGAACAAGAAGGATGTGTCTCGCCTGCAGTTGATACTTAACTCTGCAGACAGAATTCTGAGCCGCTCTAGAAGAAGAACTCACATTTCTCCAGTTCCCTTCCCATTACTTCCCATTACCTCCATTTCTTTTCATTACTTCCCATTTTTTCCCATTACTTACATTCCTTCCAATTCCTTCCCATTACTTCCCATTTCTTCCTATGACTTCCATGACTTCCTGTTCCTTCACACTCCTTCCTATTCCTTCCCATTACTTCCCGTTCCTTCCATTTCTTCCCATTTCTTCTTTTGACTTCCATAACTTCCTGTTCCTTCCCATTACTTGCTGTTCCTTCCAATTACTTCCCATTCCTTCCAATTACTTCCCATTCCTTCCAATTACTTCCCGTTCCTTCTAATTACTTCCCGTTCCTTCCCATTACTTCCCGTTCCTTCCCGTTCCTTTTCATTACTTCCCATTTCTTCCTATGACTTCCATGACTTCCTGTTCCTCTCCGTTCCTTCCATTCCTTCCAATTACTTCCCGTTCCTTCCAATTACTTCCCGTTCCTTCCCATTACTTCCCATTCCTTCTTGTTCCTTCCTGTTCCTTACCGTTCCTTTACATTACTTCCCATTCCTTACAATTACTTCCCGTTCCTTCCCATTACTTCCCATTCCTTCTTGTTCCTTCCCGTTCCTTCCCGTTCCTTCCCATTACTTCCCATTCCTTCTTGTTCCTTCCCGTTCCTTCCCATTACTTCCCATTCCTTCTTGTTCCTTCACGTTCCTTTACATTACTTCCCATTCCCATTACTCTGCAGACAGAATTCTGAGCCGCTCTAGAAGAAGAACTCACATTTCTCCAGTTCCCTTCCCATTACTTCCCATTACCTCCATTTCTTTTCATTACTTCCCATTTTTTCCCATTACTTACATTCCTTCCAATTCCTTCCCATTACTTCCCATTTCTTCCTATGACTTCCATGACTTCCTGTTCCTTCACACTCCTTCCTATTCCTTCCCATTACTTCCCGTTCCTTCCATTTCTTCCCATTTCTTCTTTTGACTTCCATAACTTCCTGTTCCTTCCCATTACTTGCTGTTCCTTCCAATTACTTCCCATTCCTTCCAATTACTTCCCATTCCTTCCAATTACTTCCCGTTCCTTCTAATTACTTCCCGTTCCTTCCCATTACTTCCCGTTCCTTCCCGTTCCTTTTCATTACTTCCCATTTCTTCCTATGACTTCCATGACTTCCTGTTCCTCTCCGTTCCTTCCATTCCTTCCAATTACTTCCCGTTCCTTCCAATTACTTCCCGTTCCTTCCCATTACTTCCCATTCCTTCTTGTTCCTTCCTGTTCCTTACCGTTCCTTTACATTACTTCCCATTCCTTACAATTACTTCCCGTTCCTTCCCATTACTTCCCATTCCTTCCCGTTCCTTCCCATTACTTCCCATTCCTTCTTGTTCCTTCCCGTTCCTTCCCATTACTTCCCATTCCTTCTTGTTCCTTCACGTTCCTTTACATTACTTCCCATTCCCATTACTCTGCAGACAGAATTCTGAGCCGCTCTAGAAGAAGAACTCACATTTCTCCAGTTCCCTTCCCATTACTTCCCATTACCTCCATTTCTTTTCATTACTTCCCATTTTTTCCCATTACTTACATTCCTTCCAATTCCTTCCCATTACTTCCCATTTCTTCCTATGACTTCCATGACTTCCTGTTCCTTCACACTCCTTCCTATTCCTTCCCATTACTTCCCGTTCCTTCCATTTCTTCCCATTTCTTCTTTTGACTTCCATAACTTCCTGTTCCTTCCCATTACTTGCTGTTCCTTCCAATTACTTCCCATTCCTTCCAATTACTTCCCATTCCTTCCAATTACTTCCCGTTCCTTCTAATTACTTCCCGTTCCTTCCCATTACTTCCCGTTCCTTCCCGTTCCTTGTCATTACTTCCCATTTCTTCCTATGACTTCCATGACTTCCTGTTCCTCTCCGTTCCTTCCATTCCTTCCAATTACTTCCCGTTCCTTCCAATTACTTCCCGTTCCTTCCCATTACTTCCCATTCCTTCTTGTTCCTTCCTGTTCCTTACCGTTCCTTTACATTACTTCCCATTCCTTACAATTACTTCCCGTTCCTTCCCATTACTTCCCATTCCTTCTTGTTCCTTCCCGTTCCTTCCCGTTCCTTCCCATTACTTCCCATTCCTTCTTGTTCCTTCCCGTTCCTTCCCATTACTTCCCATTCCTTCTTGTTCCTTCACGTTCCTTTACATTACTTCCCATTCCCATTACTCTGCAGACAGAATTCTGAGCCGCTCTAGAAGAAGAACTCACATTTCTCCAGTTCCCTTCCCATTACTTCCCATTACCTCCATTTCTTTTCATTACTTCCCATTTTTTCCCATTACTTACATTCCTTCCAATTCCTTCCCATTACTTCCCATTTCTTCCTATGACTTCCATGACTTCCTGTTCCTTCACACTCCTTCCTATTCCTTCCCATTACTTCCCGTTCCTTCCATTTCTTCCCATTTCTTCTTTTGACTTCCATAACTTCCTGTTCCTTCCCATTACTTGCTGTTCCTTCCAATTACTTCCCATTCCTTCCAATTACTTCCCATTCCTTCCAATTACTTCCCGTTCCTTCTAATTACTTCCCGTTCCTTCCCATTACTTCCCGTTCCTTCCCGTTCCTTGTCATTACTTCCCATTTCTTCCTATGACTTCCATGACTTCCTGTTCCTCTCCGTTCCTTCCATTCCTTCCAATTACTTCCCGTTCCTTCCAATTACTTCCCGTTCCTTCCCATTACTTCCCATTCCTTCTTGTTCCTTCCTGTTCCTTACCGTTCCTTTACATTACTTCCCATTCCTTACAATTACTTCCTGTTCCTTCCCATTACTTCCCATTCCTTCTTGTTCCTTCCCGTTCCTTCCCGTTCCTTCCCATTACTTCCCATTCCTTCTTGTTCCTTCCCGTTCCTTCCCGTTCCTTCCCATTACTTCCCATTCCTTCTTGTTCCTTCCGGTTCCTTCCCGTTCCTTCCCATTACTTCCCATTCCTTCTTGTTCCTTCCCGTTCCTTTACATTACTTCCCATTCCTTACAATTACTTCCCGTTCCTTCCCATTACTTCCCATTCCTTCTTGTTCCTTCCCGTTCCTTTACATTACTTCCCATTCCTTACAATTACTTCCTGTTCCTTCCCGTTCCTTCCCGTTCCTTTACATTACTTCCCATTTCTTCCTATGACTTCCATGACTTCCTGTTCCTCTCCTTTCCTTCCCGTTCCTTCCCATTACTTCCCGTTCCTTCCCATTACTTCCCATTCCTTCCCATTCCTTCCCATTCCTTTTCATTACTTCCCATTTCTTCCTATGACTTCCATGACTTCCCGTTCTTTCCCATTCCTTCCCTCCCTCCCTCAGTAACTTCATGTACTTGATATGTTCCAGTGCACCGGTCTGATGATGACCCTGAAAGGTCTTCCCAGCACCTACAACAAAGACCTGCAGGTCAGGATTAAGGTGTAAAACATTAGTAAACATGTCACTGATGTGGTTCTGATGCTGCAGGAGGACAAGGAGGCCTTGTTCGACTGCTACGACACGGTTCACGATGTTCTGCAGGTGACGACCGGCGTCATCTCCACTCTCAAGGTTTGATGTTCTTTTATAAACGGTTTATATATTCGCGCTACTTGGTTTGAACGCACGGTGGCGCCATTGTTAACAAGCAAAGGATTGTTTTCTGTGGAAAAAATGGTTTTAGGAAAATAAAATCTGATCTTTCGTCGTAACAATCTGTTCAGTACCAGGAAGTATAAGTGCCACAGAAAGATTAAATATTACAACTTTAACTACAAGAATAGAGTAGTATATTTAGTGCATACGTTACAGAATTAAAGTCATATTTATTACAAGGTTAAAGTCATATATGTTACATCTACTTAGAGATTAAAGGGGTTTAATACATTTATTAAAAAATTAAGTCGTATATATTATATTAAACACAAGATTAAATTTGTATATATTACATTTAACACAAGATGAATGTATATATAATACATGCATAATGCATATTATATTTGTTACAAAGTTTAGGTCATATATTACATCCTTTTTAGATTAAGGCGCATGTATTTACATTTATTTCATTATCCATGTCGTTTATAGATCAAAATATCATAGAAGCAACAGCGCTAGGCAAAATGATAACCAGATCGGAAGAATTCTTGCAATAATATGCTAATAATAACCCAATTTAAACGATGACGCTACAATGATATGCTAACCAGCTTGAAGAAATAATGACGCTACAATGATATGCTAATCAGCTCTAAGTCTAAGCTAGCTAGCTAGATAGACTTTATTCATCCCTCTGGAGATCTCTTTTGGGAAATAGTTTTTCAAGCATGAGGAATGTATGAGCCCCTGAGTCTTTTAGTGTTGCATCTGCATCTGGGGAGGAGCATTCATGCACTCCATGTAAATATAAATATAAATATGTAACTCCTGTGTTGTTCTCAGTATTATCTTGACTTTTAAAGTATATATTTTATTGAGTATTGTTTTGATTGTTTGAGCGCTTTGTGACCCTGGTCTGGAAAAGCGCTATATAAATACTAATTACTTACTTATACATTACTTATATATATACTGTATATCTCAAGAGATTATTGTCATTTTTACCAAATGTATTACAATATTATTGGTCGTCTATATGACATGTATTACAAGATTCAAGAAGTCTTTTATATTAACATTTACTACAAGATTAAAGTTGTATATTTTTAACGAGATATAAGTGGAATATATTATTATTTGTTACATTCTACATACTAGAATACATGGCATTTATTATCAGATGAATGTGGTATATACTACATTTATTGGTATGCACTTATATATACAACTTTATTCCGATAATTGTTATATATATACTACTTTTATTTCGTAATAAATGTAATATGTATGACTTTAATCTCTTAGTAACTACTAAATACTCGTTGAGGGAAGTAGTGTGGCTTCTATTCAAAATATATACATGTATAAAAGTAGATATAACTCAAACTTGTGTGGTTCAGATCCACGCGAGTGTGATGGAAGCTGCTCTCAGTCCAGACATGCTGGCCACGGACCTGGCCTACTACCTCGTGAGGAAAGGCGTGAGTTGAACCTTCACCGACAGGAAGTGACATCACAGACGAGCGCGACTCACGTACGTCGTCATCCTTGCAGCTGCCGTTCCGAGAGGCTCACGGTTTGTCCGGTAAAGCCGTCTTCATGGCCGAGTCCAGGGGCGTCGCCCTGAGTCAGCTGACCCCGCAGGACCTGAGCTCCGTCAGGTGAGGGTCTTCAGGGGTCAGGGGTCACTGTGGTTCTCATCCTTCTCTTCTGGTCAGTCCTGCGTTCGGCAGCGACGTGGCGTCCGTCTGGGACTACGGGAGCAGCGTGGAGCAGTACAGCGCCCCCGGTGGAACGGCCAAGAGCAGCGTCCTGGCTCAGGTGGATCAGCTGCGCACCTGGCTGAAGAAACACTCGCCGTGATGTTGAGCCGATGGAGTCACTGGATCAGGTTTACTGAGTTTTGCAACGAATCTAAATAAATTTTCAATTCAACTAAAAACATTGTAGCCGAGTTTATCGAGTGACACAATACAACCATGATGCTACAATGCTATGCTAATACTAACCAGTGCTGTGTCTCAAATCGCATACTAATCTTAGTATGCTAGAAGTTAGTATGCATCAGTTTAGTATGCATACTAACTAGTACGCAAATTCTTCACAGATAGTATTTCTCAAATCAAACCCTGAAGCTACACACTAACCGGAAATCACATGACAGCTTCTTCTTCTACTTCTATTTAACGATGTTTCAAGCAGCTGTTTGAACGCTATCGCCACCTGCTGGCAGCACGTATTGCAACTTTGGAAAAAGAAATAAAGAAAAAATATGAGAATCTAAATAATCGCGAGATATTTAAGCTGGTATCAGCAGCGAAGACGTGTTTATCCTCCTACTGCTGCTGAAAATACACATTTAAGTATATGCATATATATGCATTTATATATGACGTAACTTCCGTTTAAAACGTCACTAAAATGGCAGCTGTTTAGTATGGTTAGTGTCCATCGAACCATGCTAGTTTTGTGGGCGTGTTAGTACGCCAATTTAGTATGCATGGCGCACTAAATTTCGCATACTAAGAATTGAGACACACTAACGTACTAAAAATACTAACTTTTAGTACGCTAGTATGCGATTTGAGACACAGCACAGCTCTAAAAAAACATGATGCTACAATGCTATGCTAATACTAACCAGCTCTTAAAAACATGATGCTACAATGCTATGCTAATACTAACCAGCTCTAAAAAAACATGATGCTACAATGCTATGCTAATACTAACCAGCTCTAAAAAACATGATGCTACAATGCCTTGCTAATTCTAACCAGCTCTTGAAAACATGGTGCTACAATGCCCTGCTAATGCTAACCAGCTCTAAAAAACTATGATTGTAAAATTCTATGCCAATGAGGATGCTGCAGTGCTATGCTAATGCTTATTTGTGCTAAGAAACAAAGATGCTACAATGCTATGATAATGCTTACCAGATAAGAAGAAGAAGAAGCGATGATGCCACAATGCTATGCTTATACTAATAAGGTCTAAAACGCTAGAATAAATTATGAAGCTACAACTCTAGGAAAATGATAACAGGATAGAAAGAATAATTTTGCAATAGTATGCTAATAATAACCGGATTGAAATGATGATGCTACAATGCTATGCTAACCAGCTCTTAGAAATGTTGAAGCTACAATGCTATGCTAACCAGTTCTAAGAAATAATGATGCAGCAATGCTACGCTACTCAGCTCTAAGAAATGATGATGCTAGTATGCTATGCTAACCATTTCTAAGAAATGGTGAGGCTACAATGCTATGCTAACCAGTTCTAAGAAACAATGATGCGACAATGCTATGGTAATCAGCTCTATGAAATGTTGATGCTAGAATGCAATGCTAACTAGCTCTAAGAAATGGTGACGCTAGAATGCAATGCTAACCAGTTCTAAGAAAAGATGATGCTAGAATGCAATGCTAACTAGCTCTAAGAAATGATGATGGTAGAATGTTATGCTAACCAGCTCTAAGAAATGATGATACTAGAATGCTATGCTAACCAGTTCTAAGAAATGATGATGCTAGGATGCTAAGCTAACAAGTTCTAAGAAATGATGATGCTAGAATGGAATACTAACCAGCGCTTAGAAATGTTGAAGCTACAATGCTATGCTAACCAGTTCTAAGAAATAATGATGCAGCAATGCTACGCTACTTGGCTCTAAGAAATGATGATGCTAGTATGCTATGCTAACCATTTCTAAGAAATGGTGAGGCTACAATGCTATGCTAACCAGTTCTAAGAAATAATGATGCGACAATGCTATGGTAATCAGCTCTAAGAAATGTTGGTGCTAGAATGCAATGCTAACTAGCTCTAAGAAATGATGATACTAGAATGTTATGCTCACCAGCTCTAAGAAATGATGATGCTAGAATGCTATGCTAACGAGTTCTAAGAAATGATGATGCTAGAATGCTACGCTAACAAGTTCTAAGAAATGATGATGCTAGAATGCTACGCTAACAAGTTCTAAGAAATGATGATGCTAGAATGCAATACTAACCAGCTCTAAGAAATGATGATGCTAGAATGCTATGCTAACCAGTTCTAAGAAATAATGATGCAGCAATGCTACGCTACTTGGCTCTAAGAAATGGTGAGGCTACAATGCTATGCTAACCAGTTCTAAGAAATAATGATGCGACAATGCTATGGTAATCGGCTCTAAGAAATGTTGGTGCTAGAATGCAATGCTAACTAGCTCTAAGAAATGATGATACTAGAATGTTATGCTCACCAGCTCTAAGAAATGATGATGCTAGAATGCTATGCTAACGAGTTCTAAGAAATGATGATGCTAGAATGCTACGCTAACAAGTTCTAAGAAATGATGATGCTAGAATGCTACGCTAACAAGTTCTAAGAAATGATGATGCTAGAATGCAATACTAACCAGCTCTAAGAAATGATGATGCTAGAATGCTATGCTAGCTGCTTAGTACGCTACTTCTGTTGTCACATCGAGGAATAGTTCTGTACTTTCTTTTAAGGCTGGTTTTGGTTCTCTTTGGAAATGTTGAAAACAACAATAACCTCATCGCAGTGACATGTCCGACAAAAGTTTAAAATAGCCTCGTCGTTGTAGCATCTCAAACATAACGTACTACTTCGAATCAAACTCTCTCCGTAGAGATACACGTTCCATACACTGTTTACCTTCAGGTGATCCAATCATTTCATCACAAGAAAAATTATACTCGGATTATTCGTCTGCAAATATAACACATTTCTCACTGTCAAGAGAAGTTTTATTCAGTACACAAACATACACAAAATAACTACTTAAAATCACAGGCGTTTCATGAGCTGCTGATTGTTTGATTCTCTGTTGTTTTTTAAGCTAAATCTGCTCAATTTTGTTTCATATAATCACAGAAAACCATGTAATTAATATTATTACTAACATTACTACAGAGGAAACTTTAGTAAAATACTATGAATGAACACTTCTACCTCTATAGCAGTATTTCTTCTAAACAAGACAGAATTCTTTATTTACTATTTATCATAATAAGTCTCGACCTTTGACTCTGGATCCCGTCAAAGCCTCAACGCTCCACACACCAGCACCAGGACCGACCACAGGTGCGTCTGCAGAACCACACCTGTGTTGGATCGATACACGACTCTGCCGTCCAGAGGCTGCGTGGGTCTGAAGATGTCCGTCATGGGTTGACCGGTCCAGAAGAGGCACTGTTTGACCAGAGCGTCCAGCTGCAGAGGAAGAAACTCGCTTAGAACCAGATCGTATTAGTGTTTCTCTACAGTATTTGATCTGTATAACCTGCACATTCAATATACTATGATGAGCACAGTTGTTGCAGTGCATTATGGGTTTGCAGTTTAGTGGAACCAAATCCCAGACAAAGGAGTTCCATGATGTATCACGATATACAGTGATAGTGTAGTAACAAGTATATATGTGTAGTATTGTCCAGTACTTGACTCTGGTGTTGTGATAGTGTAGTAACAAGTATACATGTGTAGTATTGTCCAGTACTTGACTCTGGTGTCGTGATAGTGTAGTAACAAGTATATATGTGTAGTATTGTCCAGTACTTGAGTCTGGTGTTGAGATAGTGTAGTAACAAGTATATATGTGTAGTATTGTACAGTACTTGACTCTGGTGTTGTGAAAGTGTAGTAACAAGTATATATGTGTAGTATTGTCCAGTACTTGACTCTGGTGTTGTGATAGTGTAGTAACAAGTATATATGTGTAGTATTGTCCAGTACTTGACTCTGGTGTTGTGATAGTGTAGTAACAAGTATACATGTGTAGTATTGTCCAGTACTTGACTCTGGTGTCGTGATAGTGTAGTAACAAGTATATATGTGTAGTATTGTCCAGTACTTGAGTCTGGTGTTGAGATAGTGTAGTAACAAGTATATATGTGTAGTATTGTACAGTACTTGACTCTGGTGTTGTGAAAGTGTAGTAACAAGTATATATGTGTAGTATTGTCCAGTACTTGAGTCTGGTGTTGAGATAGTGTAGTAACAAGTATATATGTGTAGTATTGTACAGTACTTGACTCTGGTGTTGTGAAAGTGTAGTAACAAGTATATATGTGTAGTATTGTCCAGTACTTGACTCTGGTGTTGTGATAGTGTAGTAACAAGTAAAGATGTGTAGTATTGTCCAGTACTTGACTCTGGTGTTGTGATAGTGTAGTAACAAGTATATATGTGTAGTATTGTCCAGTACTTGACTCTGGTGTTGTGATAGTGTAGTAACAAGTATATATGTGTAGTATTGTCCAGTACTTGACTCTGGTGTTGTGATAGTGTAGTAACAAGTATATATGTGTAGTATTGTCCAGTACTTGACTCTGGTGTTGTGATAGTGTAGTAACAAGTATATATGTGTAGTATTGTCCAGTACTTGACTCTGGTGTTGTGATAGTGTAGTGACAAGTATATATGTGTAGTATTGTCCAGTACTTGACTTTGGTGTTGTGATAGTGTAGTAACAAGTATATATGTGTAGTATTGTCCAGTACTTGACTCTGGTGTTGTGATAGTGTAGTAACAAGTATATATGTGTAGTATTGTCCAGTACTTGACTCTGGTGTTCCAGAATTTACAGATTTTCATTTGTTTTCAAACCAAAATTTGTCCAAAAATCAGCTTTAAAAGCTTCTGGAGTCACTGTATCCTCTCGTCCTCAGTCATCGCCGGGATCTTACAGGATTTTTTTGTTCCTTAAACTGCGGAGGAAGTAACGACTACTGCCATCTAGAGGCCGGGAGTTTCATTGTAACACAAAAATGAACAAACGATGTAAATATTTGCATGTTAATTGTAAGATAAAAAAATATACCTCAAAGCCAAATATAAATAATGTATTTTCCCGATAAAGTATCAATATTCAACGGAAATTGATTTTTCGGCTTTTTTCATTTTACGGTTTATATTTGAATAAAGTTTTTACACAATGAAATTATTTGAAATCCTTAAAGAAATTGAGAAAGTGCTGTTGAATATCAACACAGTATTGAGACTAAATATTGCGATACTCAAGTGTATTGATAGTTTTTCACAGTGTGATTCTAAATCAATCCGTAAACACAGCTGTGACTGTTGCCGTACCTGTCGGCTGCTGATGGACAGAGTCCTGCTGAACACGGTCCAGGCGACGGCCTGCTCGCAGCCAGGTGTGGTCATGGATCCCACGTAACGGTAGTAACTGTGCAGCTCCTGCGACGACGGCACGATGTCGCTGAGGCGGAAGTTCGGGATCACGGACGAGCTTCCTTCGGACGGAGCGAAGGATGACAAACAAACACTTTCTTTGTTTGAAGATGATTTTGCGTCAAGAGACGAATGTGAGGAAACAATTAAAAAGTGAAAAAGATTTTGCATCCCTCTTTTATTTTGGTTTTATTTTGTTAGTTCACTTCCTGTAAATATATGTCTATTTCCTTGAATTGACTTCTGGCTCAACACTTGTTTTTGTACTTTTGAATTAATTTAGTTTGGAGATTAGATTTGATTGTTTCAGTTTTTGTTCTTTATTTAATAGTTTTATTTGTTGTCTGCTGGTCAGTCTCGCCTCAAATACATCGTGAAGAAGAAAAACACACTAGATTTATTCACATCAATGTCTTTCATATTTTTATATACATAATTCGACAATAATGTATATAAAAATATGATTTTTCTTGATTAAATTCAATGATTTATCATTATTATTGTACTCGCTATGAAACCTTTTTTTATCATTTATTTTCTGAATAAGATAATTTTAAACAGACCAGTAGTAAATATATATATTTATATTATATTAAGAACTTATTAGATGTTGCTCTTTCTAAACAACCCTTGACGACAGCGGGTCGTAGACGAGACGGCGCTTGCATTCATTTCTATTTTGGTCTGTTATTTTTTAAAACTACCAAATTAAGCTTCTAGTGAGAGAAAAAGACAAACTTGGAATTATTTTAATTTTATTATTTTTAAATATATTTTAAGATGTATTTTATCAATTCATTAAATAACAATATTCAATAAGTTCCATCCTGAAAGGTTGAATTCGTTTTCTTTTAAATAATTTTTATTAAAGAAATCAAATGATTTAAAAAATATATTTAATTTGTTTTTGTTTTGACACATAGTTTAATATTCTGATTCCAATAATTGAAAAGAATATACATATATATTTGTAGAATTTAATTTCAATGTAAAAGGCTGGTATACTATTGTGAATAAAATGACAAATATTTAATTCAATAAAAACAATGTATTAAATGTTATTTATTATTTAAAAGTAACATTCAAATGTTAAATAATATTAATAATTAATAATGTTGACACTGAAATAATAAGCACTTGTAAGTAAGTAAGTAATATTTATTTATATAGTGCTTTTCTAGACCAGGGTCACAAAGCGCTTTAACAATCAAAACAATACTCAATAAAGTGTATACTTTGAAGATCAAGATAATACTGAGAACAACACAGGAGTTCCAGAAAATAGGCAGGAGGGCAAGAGTAGATGCAGTTACGCCATTTGAACACTGGAGGGAGCCAAATATAAACATGTTCAATCCTACGTTTTGCTGCTTTAATGCTACTTGTACTTTGTTAAAGCAGTTTCACTAGAGTATAATAGTCCAGGAGACACACGAAGCAGCCGTTACCGTTGTTTGGTACTCGGCCCAGAGCCGCGATGACCGGGTCCAGATGAGGATGATCGTCCGTCGTCTCCTGCGAGCGAAGCTTCGTCAGAACCTTTAACGAAAAGGTGAGAATCCGACGCACCTGGAACAAGAACGCCAGCAGAGCGATGCCGGCCATGTCGTGTTCCGCCTCCAGCAGCGACCCGTACGGTTCCTTCAGGTGCACGATGTGCATCTGGACACAAGCGGGTCAAAGTGACCCACGACGCTCTGTGACGGGCGGACGACGGCTTCGTGCTTCAGTTTGATGTGAGTACTTTTAAAATACTTACTTTCAAATAAATACTTTAAACATAAATCAATAAATAATTATATGGTTAAATGAGCTTTAATCAGGGTTTTTTTTAGAGATTCTTAAGAAAAACACGTTTTAAATTAAATACATGAGATGGAAAAAAAATGATTATGACATGAAATAAACTGTAATATTTAGTTTTATATAAATTACATTTAAAGTGTGATGTTAAATAAATGTAGTTCAGAAGAATATAAAAAAATAACTATTAAAAGAACAAGTTAAACATAGATTTGAAGTAGAAATAAACGTGTTAGAAACATTAGTTTTGATAGTTTTATTGTTGGTGGACGATCAACAATTAAACTAAATGAATATAAATATACGTTTATGTTCTTGGATAAGATTTTATATTCATTTGATTAAATATTGTTATTATTAAAAGATTCTAAATAAAGAGAAACATTGTATCTTTCAAATTTATTACATTGAAAATCGAATGCAAGTAAAATTTTGAAATAATTGTGCGATATTTAATTTAAAATATGTGATTTAAAACTGATTTTACTTTTCAAAGTAAAAGCACAAATAAAAGAAAGAAAATAGGAAAAAATATCTGCAAACCAATGTCTGTAACTGAAGTTAAATGTGAAGTTTAACTAGTGATAAAATGGTTAAATATCTAGTTGTAATTACACGTCCAAACACTATACACTGGAACTGGAATAATTAATTAATAATTATTAATTCATAATAATTATGAATTAATAATAATTATCTAATAAATAGACAAAACAATTTAGAAAAGAAGGAATTAAAAAAAAAACTTAAATAAATAAATAAAAATGCCAATTAAATATTTATAAACCGTTGCTGAAAATAAATTGAATCAAAATAACTTTTTTATCTAATTTCGGTTTCAATATTTACTAAAACGATGTCGTGAAAAAGGAAAATGAAAAATGTCCTGAACAAAGAACTTAAGACAGTTTTATTCAGAGTGACTACAATAATCAATGAAGGTCTGAAGTTTACCTCCATAGGGAACCTCTCCCCGTCGATGGTGTGCTCTGATCCTGGTCTCCCACTGCCGCCCCAGTGGAAGTGGAACTGAGCCGCCCTGTAGTGACCCGGCAGAGCTCCTCCGGTCAGACGCACCGACTGAGGCAGTTCGAAGTGAGCTGAGAGGAAGAAGGATTGATGAGAGGTTCTCTTGAGAGGTTCTCTTGAGAGGTTCTCTTGAGAGGTTCTCTTGAGAGGTTCTCTTGAGAGGTTCTTTAGAAATGTTCTCTTGAGAGGTTCTGTAGAAATGTTCTCTAGAGAGGTTCTTTAGAAATGTTCTCTTGAGAGGTTCTTTAGAAATGTTCTCTTGAGATGTTCTCTTGAGAGGTTCTTTAGAAATGTTCTCTTGAGATGTTCTCTTGAGATGTTCTCTTGAGATGTTCTCTTGAGATGTTCTCTTGAGAGGTTCTTTAGAAATGTTCTCTTGAGAGGTTCTCTTGAGAGGTTCTTTAGAAATGTTCTCTTGAGAGGTTCTCTTGAGATGTTCTCTTGAGAGGTTCTTTAGAAATGTTCTCTTGAGATGTTCTCTTGAGAGGTTCTTTAGAAATGTTCTCTTGAGAGGTTCTCTTGAGATGTTCTCTTGAGAGGTTCTCTTGAGATGTTCTCTTGAGAGGTTCTTTAGAAATGTTCTCTTGAGAGGTTCTCTTGAGAGGTTCTTTAGAAATGTTCTCTTGAGAGGTTCTGTAGAAATGTTCTCTAGAGAGGTTCTTTAGAAATGTTCTCTTGAGAGGTTCTTTAGAAATGTTCTCTTGAGATGTTCTCTTGAGAGGTTCTTTAGAAATGTTCTCTTGAGATGTTCTCTTGAGAGGTTCTTTAGAAATGTTCTCTTGAGATGTTCTCTTGAGAGGTTCTTTAGAAATGTTCTCTTGAGAGGTTCTCTTGAGATGTTCTCTTGAGAGGTTCTTTAGAAATGTTCTCTTGGGAGGTTCTCTTGAGAGGTTCTGTAGAAATGTTCTCTTTAGAGGTTCTCTTAAGAGGTTCTGTAGAAATGTTCTCTTAAAGAGTTTCTCTAGAATTTCTCTTGAGAGGTTCTCTAGAAATGTTCTCTTGAGAGGTTCTGTAGAAATGTTCTCTTGAGAGGTTCTCTAGAAATGTTCTCTTGAGAGGTTACCTAGAAATGTTCTCTTGAGAGGTTCTGTAGAAATCTTCTCTGAAAGAGTTTCTCTAGGAATGTTCTGTAGAAACGTTCTCTTGAGAGGTTGTCTTGAGAGGTTCTCTAGAAATGTTATCTTGAAAGGTTCTGTAGAAATGTTCTCTTAAAACGTTCTCTTGAGAGGTTCTGTAGAAATGTTCTCCCGAGAGTTTCTCTACAGTTGTTCTCTTGAGAGGTTCCTTTGAGATGTTCTCTAGAAACGTTCTCCTGAGAGGTTCTCCTGAGAGGTTCTCCTGAGAGGTTCTCTTGAGAGGTTCACCTGAGATGTTCTCCTGAGAGGTTCTCCTGAGAGGTTCTCACCTGAGTGTCCCAGGTTCTTCACGGTGAGGTTGATCTTGAGGGTGTGGCCGATGAAGTCAAAGGGCGGCAGAGCCGTGTTGACGTGAACCTTCCTGGTCACGATGTTGATCGGCGACTGACGCAGCCCTCCACACCTGGGGAACTGGGACGCCCAGCGACTCGGGTCTGGACGTTGTTTTATGACGATTGTGTTTATTTTAGGATTATTTAAGAAATAAATATTATTCATCATTTGTTATTATTTTAACATGTGTTTATACAACATTATATTATGTCTTAATATGGAAAATTAAAGTTGAATCAAACAAACATCATGGATCAAGTGTTTGATCTTCTACGTGCATTTTATTTATTATTGTGTTTATTTTATGTTTTTTTGTGATTCTTCCATTTTATGTTTTATTTATTATTGTTTGTCTTTTGACATATTATTTTTTGTGTTATTGTTTTGAATATGTTAATGTATATCTTTATATAAAGTATATTCATGTTTAATCTTGTCTTTTCAACTAATGAAAACATAAAGATCTAAATCTATATATAAAATAAAAAATCAATTGTTTGTGTTTAACCTCCAGATATTTGTGTTTATTTTTGTTTGTTTTACTTTATAGTTTTTGGTTTATGATGATTTTATTACCATTATTGTTTTGTTATTATTTATTTATTTGTTATTTTAATATGTCTATTCTGTGTTCTTATTTATTATTTTTTGTGAACTGCTTCGACAACTTAAATTTGGAAAAAAATATATAGTTAAAAAAAAATCAAAATTAAATATCACAGGTCAAGTTTATTTATATATTTTAACCAATATATTCTATTCATATCTGATATTGTTTTATTTTTTTAAATCACGATTATTCTGTTATGATTATAATTTAATCATTTGTTATTTTTATTTGTTATATTTGTAATATTTGTTGAATATATCATGTGTTTGTATGAATAATATTTGTTGATGATGACGTGGAAACGAGTGTGTTTTACCTCCACAGGTGTCGTCACAGGAGTATTGACTCTGGTAACACCACTGAGCTGCAGATACACAAAAGTACTTCAATACTTTTCTACTTTTCTTTAGTAACATGTTCGTTCTCTTCATCTTTTTTATATTAACGATCATTTTAAGAAATCAACGACTGTTCTTTTGAAAGACCTTAGCATTGTAGCTTCATCATTTCTTAGAGCTGGTTAGCATAGCATTGTAGCTTTATCATTTCTTAGAGCTGGTTAGCATAGCATTGTAGCTTTATCATTTCTTAGAGCTGGTTAGCATAGCATTGTAGCTTTATCATTTCTTAAAGCTGGTTGGCATAGCATTGTAGCTTCATCATTTCTTAGAGCTGGTTAGCATAGCATTGTAGCTTTATCATTTCTTAGAGCTGGTTAGCATAGCATTGTAGCTTTATCATTTCTTAGAGCTGGTTAGCATAGCATTGTAGCTTTATCATTTCTTAGAGCTGGTTAGCATAGCATTGTAGCTTTATCATTTCTTAGAGCTGGTTAGCATAGCATTGTAGCTTTATCATTTCTTAGAGCTGGTTGGCGTAGCATTGTAGCTTTATCATTTCTTAGAGCTGGTTAGCATAGCATTGTAGCTTTATCTTTTCTTAGAGCTGGTTGGCATAGCATTGTAGCTTTATCATTTCTTAGAGCTGGTTAGCATAGCATTGTAGCTTTATCATTTCTTAGAGCTGGTTAGCATAGCATTGTAGCTTTATAATTTCTTAAAGCTGGTTAGCATAGCATTGTAGCTTTATCATTTCTTAAAGCTGGTTAGCATAGCATTGTAGCTTTATCATTTTCTTAAAGCTGGTGAGCATAGCATTGTAGCTTTATAATTTCTTAAAGTTGGTTAGCATAGCATTGTAGCTTTATCATTTCTTAAAGCTGGTTAGCATAGCATTGTAGCTTTATCATTTCTTAAAGCTGGTTAGCATAGCATTGTAGCTTTATCATTTCTTAAAGCTGGTTAGCATAGCATTATAGCTTTATCATTTCTTAAAGCTAGTTAGCATGGCATTGTAGCTTTATCATTTCTTAAAGCTGGTGAGCATAGCAATGTAGCTTTATCATTTCTTAAAGCTGGTGAGCATAGCATTGTAGCTTCACCATTTCTTAGAGCTGGTTAGCATAGCATTTTAGCTTTGTCATTTCCTCATAGCTGGTCAGAATAGCATTGTAGCTTCACCATTTCTTTAGAGCTGATTAGCATAGCATTGTAGCATCATTATTTCTTAGAGCTGGTTAGCATAGCATTGTATTTAAATTCGGTTATTATTAGCATATCCGTATCCATCCATCCACACATGTATATTAAAAGAAAGTATGACTAAATATTGTTCTTTTATTCTTTAAGACTCAATTCATCTGTTTCTCTTCTTTCACAAACAACTTCATCATCTCTTCAAACTGAAGCTAACATGTTTAAAGATAAACTCAACATGATCAACATCCTGTCGCTACTTAAAGAAATTGTTTTTCACCTCAAATGTCGATAAATCTAAACGAAGACGCTCATCCAAGAAAACCCTGGATGCACTTGTCCTTCCTTGTAAACTTCGTTAAGAGATTTGACTTCATAGACTCACAAAATTAACACACTCATGCTGGAAATAATGTTGTACAACTTTGATGTCTGTTTGTGTATTTGTCGTAAAATGATGAATCAATATAAACTACTTTTTACCCGTTTTAAATGTACGTTGGAGGTGTGGGGTACCACAAGGTACTGTTCTTGTATGGAAGTATTTGAGTGACGTCAGAAAATTTGAGGATTTAATATTTTATTTTTAATTTAAATGCTGTTTATTTTTTTAAGCATTGACTATTTTATTTTAAATAATTAAATTCAATAACTTTTATATTGAATGTGTTTTTTCAATGAATAACATAAATTCAATAAAATATATTTTTAAATGTTATTGTTTTTATTGAATGATTAACATTAGAAATGTTTAATTTTGTTGGCAATATTACACTATTTTAATCATTTCTATATTTAAAGTTTCAATTTGTTTTGCTGTTTAAATAATTAAACAAACAAACAAAAAAACTACTGCAATATTACAACAATGTATTCATTTGAAAAAGTCAACAAATAACAAAAATGCATAATTTAACAATTGGAATAATTATATCAAACCTGATGTGTCAAAAATAATATATACTTTTGGAATATATTTATATATATAAACAATAAATCAACCTTTAAATCTAAACAATATTGAATTTAGAAAATGTGTCGTGGAATTAAAATATTAAACAGTATGTTTAGTGAAGAAAAACAAATCAAAACCTAAACAAATCAAACCTAATTTTAATTTAAAAAGTATTATAATAAAGTTTTAACAACAGTTAAAATATTCTGAAGACACTCGTCTACAGTCGTGTTGGTTTGTCGTTGTTGTCTATTGTGTTGTTGGTGTGACCAGTGTTGTGTTGTGTTGTGGGAAAGAAAACTCTCTCACAAAACTAATTTGGCCGCTCAGATTAACTCCCACAATGCCGTTCATTGAAGGCCGATCAGGGTTCTCACGGGACTGAGTACAGGTGGAGACGCACTCACCTGTGGCTCTCACGTCAGGTTCATCGCAGTGACGTCGTTAATGTGATATTATTTCAATTACAAAAACACACGAGTGTCTTAAGAGACAATTGAGCATCTCAGAGAATGAGCGCAGAGGAAACACGTACCTGTGCACAGGTGAGCGTCCAGAGTCATCAGGACCAGGAAGTAGAGAGAAGAATCCATGACCTGCTGCTGAGTCTCTCCTCACTTTCTGAACGGTACAGGTGTGTGTGAACACTAAAGGTGTGTGTGAGGAAGAATGTCTCATTTGCTAATGAGTCTTTCAAAACTGGAGTGTGGCGCCACCTACTGCTGGAATTCAAGAAGTTTAAAGGTTCCATCTTGTGTTAAGTACTGTGTACTGCTACATCGTCACGTGATCGTTGCTGCTTCGCTTGATTGGCTGAAAGTTCAATCGTGATCAATCTTTTTCTTTTTTTTTAAATTAATTTATTTTCTTGATCAAAATATACAGTTTTTAAATTCTGATTCCAACATACATTTTTTAAATTCAATATATTTGTTTGATTCGATATAAAACAGACAATAACAACCCAGCTACTTGGTCAAACTTTCAGCCAATCATGCGACGCGCAGACGATCACGTGACAACGTAGCTCCACACGATCATTAGCTCGTTCTGTTGTTAAAAGACTACGAATTAAAATTATTATATTTAGAAAATGTATCTAAGAATATCAAACTCTATGTGTAAATAACATGAAATAATATTTACATTTAAATATTTAAATTATAAAATAAAAATCATTATAGAAATTCTTTAATAAAATTAATTTAATATAGCATTAATTCAATTAAATAATTCAGTGTTTCAACGTTTAAAATTCATAAGGTCAACCAGTAATTTAATGATATACTTCAATAAGTTCAAAGCCTTTTTTACGAACTATTAAATGAATAAAAAACACACAAGACGACACAAATCCTGTATAAAAGCGTTTATCTTCATCAAAGTAATTAAAAAGCAGGTAGTTGTATTGTATTATTTAAATATTGAAAGTGCGACTGAATGTACTTCATTATTATAAAACATTAGTAAAATCAAAGGTTAATTTCCTTCATTGCAAAGACAGACGTGAGCTCAGTAGTCGTGGAAACATAAAGTCTGTGACGATCGTGAAGTTAGTGTTTGAGCTTCTCTCTCGTGGACGAGTCTTCAGAGAAGGAACTTCTGAAACGACAGAGGAAACAAGTTACAACAATATTCATCAACCAAACAAATGATAGTTGTTCAGATCAATAATATTGTACATTTTGTGTATGTTTTTACAATAAAACACAAAAATACATGTATATTGTTAATATATTTAATGTTTCTAATTATAATTATTGTTCAAATAAACCCACCCAGGATTCTACGACGTAACATCATTTGTTTGTGGCGTCAGTAGAGAATAAAAGAAACAACATAACACACAAAATAAGTGATAGAAAACAAAACAAGCACCAAGGCAGATATTCAGTGTTAATTGTGTATTAAAATATATTTCTTCTTTAATTAAAAGTAATTAACAAAAGTAATTTATAAAAAAATAAAAAACGCCCCTATTTTTTAATTCAAATAATAAATTGATTATTTCTCAGTATTCTTTATCATTATTATTCCTTTATTATTCCCTCATTTGAGAAATGGAAGTTTAATTTAAGTTTAAACAAACATACACATTATATTAAGATAAAAAGTACAAAGGCGCTTTATAAATAACCATTACTTACTTACTTACATATAAAATAAACAAAAACAATAATAAAATGAATAATATAACAATAAATCATAATAACACAATAAATAAATAAAGATAATTATGACTTAAATAATGATTATAATGGAGTTATAATATCAACAAAATAACAACATAATAATATAAACATTATTAACAACAAACTTATATTAAAATAAAAAATAAAAATAAAAAAATAAAAATATATTTCATCCATCAAGTTGTATTTTACTCAACAGAATGAACTATTAATGCTAGTTAGCTCCGAGGCTAACAGGGATGACAGAGGTCACAGGTTCACATCCCAGCCTCGGTCAAAGGTGAAGGTTCAGCTCACCTGCAGCAGAGCCGCCGCCACCACGGCCATCACGGCAAACATGGCCATCCGTCCGATCCAGCCCAGGTCGCTGAGGATGAAGAAGCGAGCCCAGCCCAGCTTCTTGAGCGTGTGCGGAGGGTAACGCATGTTGTTCACGCCTTCCATCTTCAGCTTCTTGATCAGACACGCTCTCAGGTGGCTCAGCTGGTCGAAGGAGAACTTGCCGTGGTAGCAGCCCATCCCACTGTTACCTGGAGGTCCACAACCATCACCATTAAGAGAAGAACCAGAGGAACAAGTAGCTTCCTGTTAGCATGACGTCACAAAATTAATAATATGGTTTATTCACTAAGAAGTCATTTCTTAACTGGAACTGTGTAAGTGAATCAACTGCTGATTTAGCATTAAGACACATTAGCAATTTAGCTAGGTTAGGATTTAGTGACATTAGCATTTTAGCTTCATTAGAATATGGCTAGATTAGGATTTAGCAACATTAGCATTTTCGCTGCATTAGGATTCAGCTATGTAAACATTTAAGCTACGTTAGGATTTAGTTACATTAGCATTTTAGCTTCATTAGAATTTAGCTAGATTAGGATTTAGCTACATTAGCATTTTCGCTGCATTAGGATTTATCTACGCCAGCATTTTAGCTACATTAGGTTTTTTGCTACATTAGGATTTAGCAACATTATGATTTAAGGTAAGGTAAGGTAAGGTAAGGTAAAACTTTATTGATCCCTCAGGAGGTCTCCTTCGGGAAATTGTTTATTTAGCTACATAAGCATTTTAGCTACATTAGGTTTTTAGCTACATTAGGATTTAGCAACATTATGATTAAGCTACATAAGCATTTTAGCTGCATTAGGATTTAGCTACATTAGCATTTTAGCTAAATTAGCATTTAGCTAGATTATGATTTAGCAACATTAAGATTTAGCAACATCAGCATTTTAGCTACATTATGATTTAGCAACATTATGATTAAGCAACATCATCATTTTAGCTACATTAGGATTAAGCTACATTAGCATTTTAGCTACATTAGCATTTAGCTACATTATGATTTAGCAACATCAGCATTTTAGCTACATTAGGATTTAGCTTTCAAAAATGAATTATTATTTTACAGATAAAGTTTGATTTTCTCATTCCAATAGATAAAAAAATATTTTTGTAAATTAAATATAATATTAATTCATAGTTATTATATATATACATATATATATATATATATATATATATATATATATATATATATATATATATATATATATGTATATATATGACACTCTATATGTCTATATGTAAAGAATGAATCTAGAAAAAGTTATTTTTGATGTATTGAAATTAAAATATCAAACTGAATGTGTGAAAAATAACATCATTTTGAAAATATATATATTTTTTAATTCAATTATAGAATAAATAAAAAAAACAACCTTTCAATATTCAAATCTTTGAATGAAATTATTCCAAATACGTTTGAAATGTTCCATTAAATATAAATATTGTGAGTATGAAGTACCTCAAATGATTGATGTAGGAAGGATTGATTTGTTAAACAGTTAAATCGCATAAAGTTGACGAGTGACTTTGATGGATGAGCAAGAAAGAAAGTTACCGACGCCTCCGAAAGGCAGAGCACTGACTGAGTAGTGGACCAGACAGTCGTTGGCCACCATCCCACCGCTAGAGGTCTCGTTCTCAAACTTCTGGATCAGCTGTGGAACCAGAACCAGAGTTACAACCTGTGATGAAACCTGGAGGAATCCTGTCAGAACCTTGTGGTCTGATGTGAACACGTAGAGAGCCAGAGGTTTCTCTCCGTCGTTGATGAACGCCACGGCTTCGTCCGGGCTGTTGACGGGCAGGATGGGCAGAACCGGTCCGAAGATCTCGTCCTCCATCACCTTCGCGTCCGGCTTCACGTCCCGCAGAACAGTCGGCGCTGAAACCCAGTCTGGTGTGAAGACCCGGACTAACTCCTCACAGGTGTGTGTTACCTATGTAACAGTCGTACTCACTCCTCACAGGTGTGTGTTACCTATGTAACAGTCGTACTCACTCCTCACAGGTGTGTGTTACCTATGTAACAGTCATACTAACTCCTCACAGGTGTGTGTGTTACCTATGTAACAGTCGTACTAACTCCTCACAGGTGTGTGTTACCTATGTAACAGTCGTACTCACTCCTCACAGGTGTGTGTTACCTATGTAACAGTCGTACTCACTCCTCACAGGTGTGTGTGTTACCTATGTAGCAGTCATACTAACTCCTCACAGGTGTGTGTTACCTATGTAACAGTCGTACTCACTCCTCACAGGTGTGTGTTACCTATGTAACAGTCATACTAACTCCTCACAGGTGTGTGTGTTACCTATGTAACAGTCATACTAACTCCTCACAGGTGTGTGTGTTACCTATGTAACAGTCGTACTAACTCCTCACAGGTGTGTGTTACCTATGTAGCAGTCGTACTAACTCCTCACAGGTGTGTGTTACCTATGTAACAGTCGTACTAACTCCTCACAGGTGTGTGTTACCTATGTAGCAGTCGTACTAACTCCTCACAGGTGTGTGTGTTACCTATGTAGCAGTCATACTAACTCCTCACAGGTGTGTGTTACCTATGTAACAGTCATACTAACTCCTCACAGGTGTGTGTTACCTATGTAACAGTCGTACTAACTCCTCACAGGTGTGTGTGTTACCTATGTAGCAGTCATACTAACTCCTCACAGGTGTGTGTTACCTATGTAACAGTCATACTAACTCCTCACAGGTGTGTGTTACCTATGTAACAGTCGTACTAACTCCTCACAGGTGTGTGTGTTACCTATGTAGCAGTCATACTAACTCCTCACAGGTGTGTGTTACCTATGTAGCAGTCGTACTAACTCCTCACAGGTGTGTGTGTTACCTATGTAGCAGTCGTACTAACTCCTCACAGGTGTGTGTTACCTATGTAACAGTCGCACTAACTCCTCACAGGTGTGTGTTACCTATGTAGCAGTCGTACTAACTCCTCACAGGTGCGTGTGTTACCTATGTAACAGTCGTACTAACTCCTCACAGGTGTGTGTTACCTATGTAACAGTCGCACTAACTCCTCACAGGTGTGTGTTACCTATGTAGCAGTCGTACTAACTCCTCACAGGTGTGTGTTACCTATGTAACAGTCGCACTAACTCCTCACAGGTGTGTGTTACCTATGTAGCAGTCGTACTAACTCCTCACAGGTGTGTGTGTTACCTATGTAACAGTCGTACTAACTCCTCACAAGTGTGTGTGTTACCTATGTAACAGTCGTACTAACTCCTCACAAGTGTGTGTGTTACCTATGTAACAGTCGTACTAACTCCTCACAGGTGTGTGTGTTACCTATGTAACAGTCGGACTAACTCCTCACAGGTGTGTGTGTTACCTATGTAACAGTCGGACTAACTCCTCACAGGTGTGTGTGTTACCTATGTAACAGTCGTACTAACTCCTCACAGGTGTGTGTGTTACCTATGTAACAGTCATACTAACTCCTCACAGGTGTGTGTGTTACCTATGTAACAGTCATACTAACTCCTCACAGGTGTGTGTGTTACCTATGTAACAGTCGGACTAACTCCTCACAGGTGTGTGTGTTACCTATGTAACAGTCGTACCAACTCCTCACAGGCGTGTGTGTGTTACCTATGTAACAGTCATACTAACTCCTCACAGGTGTGTGTGTTACCTATGTAACAGTCATACTAACTCCTCACAGGCGTGTGTGTGTTACCTATGTAACAGTCATACTAACTCCTCACAGGTGTGTGTGTTACCTATGTAACAGTCATACTAACTCCTCACATGTGTGTGTGTTACCTATGTTACAGTCATACTAACTCCTCACAGGCGTGTGTGTGTTACCTATGTAACAGTCATACTAACTCCTCACAGGTGTGTGTGTTACCTATGTAACAGTCATACCAACTCCTCACAGGTGTGTGTGTTACCTATGTAACAGTCATACTAACTCCTCACAGGTGTGTGTGTTACCTATGTAACAGTCATACTAACTCCTCACAGGTGTGTGTGTTACCTATGTAACAGTCGTACTCACTCCTCACAGGTGTGTGTTACCTATGTAACAGTCATACTAACTCCTCACAGGTGTGTGTGTTACCTATGTAACAGTCGTACTAACTCCTCACAAGTGTGTGTGTTACCTATGTAACAGTCGTACTAACTCCTCACAGGTGTGTGTGTTACCTATGTAACAGTCGGACTAACTCCTCACAGGTGTGTGTGTTACCTATGTAACAGTCGGACTAACTCCTCACAGGTGTGTGTGTTACCTATGTAACAGTCGTACTAACTCCTCACAGGTGTGTGTGTTACCTATGTAACAGTCGGACTAACTCCTCACAGGTGTGTGTGTTACCTATGTAACAGTCGTACTAACTCCTCACAGGTGTGTGTGTTACCTATGTAACAGTCGTACTAACTCCTCACAGGTGTGTGTGTTACCTATGTAACAGTCGTACTAACTCCTCACATGTGTGTGTGTTACCTATGTAACAGTCGTACTAACTCCTCACATGTGTGTGTGTTACCTATGTAACAGTCGTATTAACTCCTCACATGTGTGTGTTACCTATGTAACAGTCGTACTTACTCCTCACATGTGTGTGTGTTACCTATGTAACAGTCATACTAACTCCTCACAGGCGTGTGTGTGTTCCCTATGTAACAGTCATACTAACTCTTCACAGGTGTGTGTGTTACCTATGTAACAGTCATACCAACTCCTCACAGGCGTGTGTGTGTTACCTATGTAACAGTCATACTAACTCCTCACAGGTGTGTGTGTTACCTATGTAACAGTCATACTAACTCCTCACAGGCGTGTGTGTGTTACCTATGTAACAGTCATACTAACTCCTCACAGGTGTGTGTGTTACCTATGTAACAGTCATACTAACTCCTCACATGTGTGTGTGTTACCTATGTTACAGTCATACTAACTCCTCACAGGCGTGTGTGTGTTACCTATGTAACAGTCATACTAACTCCTCACAGGTGTGTGTGTTACCTATGTAACAGTCATACCAACTCCTCACAGGTGTGTGTGTTACCTATGTAACAGTCATACTAACTCCTCACAGGTGTGTGTGTTACCTATGTAACAGTCATACTAACTCCTCACAGGTGTGTGTGTTACCTATGTAACAGTCATACTAACTCCTCACAGGTGTGTGTGTTACATATGTAACAGTCATACTAACTCCTCACAGGTGTGTGTGTTACCTATGTAACAGTCATACTAACTCCTCACAGGTGTGTGTGTTACCTATGTAACAGTCATACTAACTCCTCACATGTGTGTGTGTTACCTATGTAACAGTCATACTAACTCCTCACAGGCGTGTGTGTGTTACCTATGTAACAGTCATACTAACTCCTCACAGGTGTGTGTGTTACCTATGTAACAGTCGTACTAACTCCTCACAGGTGTGTGTGTTACCTATGTAACAGTCATACTAACTCCTCACAGGTGTGTGTGTTACCTATGTAACAGTCGTATTAACTCCTCACAGGTGTGTGTTACCTATGTAACAGTCGTACCAACTCCTCACAGGTGTGTGTGTTACCTATGTAACAGTCATACTAACTCCTCACAGGTGTGTGTGTTACCTATGTAACAGTCATACTAACTCCTCACAGGTGTGTGTGTTACCTATGTAACAGTCATACTAACTCCTCACAGGTGTGTGTGTTACCTATGTAACAGTCATACTAACTCCTCACAGGTGTATGTGTGTGTTACCTATGTAACAGTCATACTAACTCCTCACAGGTGTGTGTGTTACCTATGTAACGGTCATACTAACTCCTCACAGGTGTATGTGTGTGTTACCTATGTAACAGTCGTACTAACTCCTCACAGGTGTATGTGTGTGTTACCTATGTAACAGTCATACTAACTCCTCACAGGTGTGTGTGTTACCTATGTAACAGTCATACTAACTCCTCACAGGTGTGTGTGTTACCTATGTAACGGTCATACTAACTCCTCACAGGTGTATGTGTGTTACCTATGTAACAGTCGTACTAACTCCTCACAGGTGTGTGTGTTACCTATGTAACAGTCATACTAACTCCTCACAGGTGTGTGTGTGTTACCTATGTAGCAGTCATACTAACTCCTCACAGGTGTGTGTGTTACCTATGTAACAGTTGTACTAACTCCTCACAGGTGTGTGTGTTACCTATGTAACAGTCATACTAACTCCTCACAGGTGTATGTGTGTGTTACCTATGTAACAGTCATACTAACTCCTCACAGGTGTGTGTGTTACCTATGTAACGGTCATACTAACTCCTCACAGGTGTATGTGTGTGTTACCTATGTAACAGTCGTACTAACTCCTCACAGGTGTATGTGTGTGTTACCTATGTAACAGTCATACTAACTCCTCACAGGTGTGTGTGTTACCTATGTAACAGTCATACTAACTCCTCACAGGTGTGTGTGTTACCTATGTAACGGTCATACTAACTCCTCACAGGTGTATGTGTGTTACCTATGTAACAGTCGTACTAACTCCTCACAGGTGTGTGTGTTACCTATGTAACAGTCATACTAACTCCTCACAGGTGTGTGTGTGTTACCTATGTAGCAGTCATACTAACTCCTCACAGGTGTGTGTGTTACCTATGTAACAGTTGTACTAACTCCTCACAGGTGTGTGTGTTACCTATGTAACAGTCATACTAACTCCTCACAGGTGTATGTGTGTGTTACCTATGTAACAGTCATACTAACTCCTCACAGGTGTATGTGTGTGTTACCTATGTAGCAGTCGGACTCGTCGCTGTCTCCACCAAAAGCTACTTGGCTGCCCTCCATCATTGACACGATCCTCTTTACATGGCGCTGGTTGATGATGCGTCCATAGTCAGGACAAGTCTTCGGGTTGTTTGTGTAAAACTCCTGTCGGTAGAGAGTGTCACCATGACCTATCACAACACCAGAGTAACGTACTACACAATACTACACATATATACTTGTTACTACACTATCACAACACCAGAGTCAAGTACTGGACAATACTACACATATATACGTGTTACTACACTATCACAACACCAGAGTCAAGTACTGGACAATACTACACATATATACTTGTTACTACACTATCACAACACCAGAGTCAAGTACTGGACAATACTACACATATATACTTGTTACTACACTATCACAACACCAGAGTATCGTACTACACAATACTACACATATATACTTGTTACTACACTATCACAACACCAGAGTATCGTACTACACAATACTACACATATATACTTGTTACTACACTATCACAACACCAGAGTATCGTACTACACAATACTACACATATATACTTGTTACTACACTATCACAACACCAGAGTATCGTACTACACAATACTACACATATATACTTGTTACTACACTATCACAACACCAGAGTAACGTACTACACAATACTACACATATATACTTGTTACTACACTATCACAACACCAGAGTATCGTACTACACAATACTACACATATATACTTGTTACTACACTATCACAACACCAGAGTAACGTACTACACAATAATACACATATATACTTGTTACTACACTATCACAACACCAGAGTAACGTACTACACAATACTACACATATATACTTGTTACTACACTATCACAACACCAGAGTAACGTACTACACAATACTACACATATATACTTGTTACTACACTATCACAACACCAGAGTCAAGTACTGGACAATACTACACATATATACTTGTTACTACACTATCACAACACCAGAGTCAAGTACTCGGCAATACTACACATATATACTTGTTACTACACTATCACAACACCAGAGTCAAGTACTGGACAATACTACACATGTATACTTGTTACTACACTATCACAACACCTGAGTCAAGTACTGGACAATACTACACATATATACTTGTTACTACACTATCACAACACCAGAGTCAAGTACTGGACAATACTACACATATATACTTGTTACTACACTATCACAACACCAGAGTCAAGTACTGGACAATACTACACATATATACTTGTTACTACACTATCACAACACCAGAGTCAAGTACTTGACAATACTACACATATATACTTGTTACTACACTATCACAACACCAGAGTCAAGTACTGGACAATACTACACATATATACTTGTTACTACACTATCACAACACCAGAGTCAAGTACTGGACAATACTACACATATATACTTGTTACTACACTATCACAACACCAGAGTCAAGTACTGGACAATACTACACATATATACTTGTTACTACACTATCACAACACCAGAGTCAAGTACTGGACAATACTACACATATATACTTGTTACTACACTATCACAACACCAGAGTCAAGTACTGGACAATACTACACATATATACTTGTTACTACACTATCACAACACCAGAGTCAAGTACTGGACAATACTACACATATATACTTGTTACTACACTATCACAACACCAGAGTCAAGTACTGGACAGTACTACACATATATACTTGTTACTACACTATCACAACACCAGAGTCAAGTACTGGACAATACTACACATATATACTTGTTACTACACTACCACTATATATCACTGTATATCTTATTGTTGACTCTGTGTCGTGATACGTATCGTAACATATTCTTGACGACACACGCACTTCTTGACTTTACACTGATATGAACGTGACTCACCTTGACGGCAATTTTGATCTCCTCAATAATCCGGTCCTGTACGCTGGGGTCACAGAGGACGTAGTCCGGCGCGATGCAAGTCTGACCACAGTTGGTGAACTTCCCCCAGGCCACCCGTCTGTGGACACAAGTACAGTCAACACACGTCAACATGTGGAGGAACCACGGGTCGGACCTGCAGGCGACCCGGAGGTCACAGTCTTTGTCGATGTAACAGGGACTCTTCCCGCCCAGCTCCAGCGTGACGGGGGTCAGGTTCTTGGCCGCGGCCGCCATGATGATCTTGCCCACCGGACTGCTGCCCGTGTAGAAGATGTGGTCGAACCTCTGTCGCAGCAGCTCCTGGGTCTCGGTCACCCCTCCGGTCACCACGGGGTACAGTTCCTGGCACGAGAGGTCAAGGTTCAAGAACACGCCACGAGTCCCGGGACCTGAGCTGTAACATTATGACCACCTGGTCGTGTGTTTGTGTTGATTTAAATGAAAAAGGTTAAGATAATTCTTAACTATTGACCCGTTGTTAAGTTCATACATGTGGTTTGAAGATATATCCTCAAATTGATCCACATATATGTACTCATTGATGCGTTGAATATATGTCCTCGTTTTGTGTACTCAATGGTTAACATTGATAATGTTATCTTTTATTCAGAGTTCAAACATATTCTTGTATTTTGTCTTTCGACTTTCGTCTTCCCCAGGGAGCAGGGTTCAACGTTTGGGGGCTCGGGGCATCGGTGCCTCAACTTTGTATGGACCGTGGTGCCACTTTGTGTCAATACTTCTAACTGTGAAAGACATATGTGTCGGGAAAAGAAGGATGTAGCCATGTGGACGTGCTGTTCTTGTTGAGATAAGAAACGTATACGATTCTAGAATGTATGGTCTACAGACCTGGTTTGAGATAACAAGTGTGAAGGAAGACTGAAGATTCATTGTTTAGCTCAGTGTTCAAGTCAAACAACATCTGTTGTTCATGAAGGAGTCGGATTTTGCAAAATTTTATACTCAACTTACTTCACGTGTTTGGGGATTGTCTTTAAAAGTCTTTAAAAGAAAGGACGTGCTAAAAGATTTTCAGCCACTCTCTGGAAGGATCTGGTGGGTGAACCAGGATGTCGGACAGAAACTGGACCGAGCGCTCGAACTTCTGGTGTTTCTGAATAATTTGCATTCTTTGTTAACTGTTGTATTAAAGGTCTTGTAAGGCCTACTTTTGTAATCATTCTTTGCTATTGATAAATTGACTGTTCTAAAATGTTACTCTTCCTTGGATCAAACGAATGCGCAGAACTCTTTGGACAGGAAAGAGATTTGAGTTCGCTTCAGGTTGAACTCGTCTTACTTTGTCGATGTAAACCGGCAGCAGAGCCTCCATCACTTTGGACGTGTGAGCACTGACTTCTGACGGCTTCACCACCACAGCGTTACCTGGAGTCACATGATTCAAAGTCTTGATATGAACAGAAGAAAAAACAACCAAACATATCAATAAATATTCCAAAACACAGTTCAAGAGACTATAAACCAGATGTTTATTCAGTTCATGCTGGTTCTGCAGGTGAAATGTTTATCAGTTGAACAGAAAACTGATTTAACTCCACAGATCTATTGACTAAAGTCCACTTGGAAACATTAACTTCCTGCTGTTTGACCTCAAATCCACTTGATATTGAACCTGCTTTTACACTCGGACTGGTTCGACTGAAACACAAACAACATTGAAGGAACTTTAAGGATAAATAGGGATAAATAAAGAGTTAGTTGGAAAAGTATGAATGTTCTTTGTCTTGTTTTTTACATCAGTGGCAACACTTAACTGTTAAATGTGTAAATTATGTTTTTATATATTAAAAATAAAATACTACCGTGCTATTTATTAAGGTCTGTACTATTTTTCGGTTGCTACACAATTTGAAGAATGACAATTGTTAATTACAACTTAAAATGTCAAAACATACATTTGCGCCACATTCAAAGACTGCTACTTCCTGTTGTAGCACGACACCACGTATATAAAAAACTAAGCTGTGTTCTTGAGTGAAGTGTATGCTTAGAATTTGAGCTACATTAGCAAAGAAGCTACATTATCAACGTAGCTACATTAGCAAAGAAGCTACATTATCAACGTAGCTACATTAGCAAAGAAGCTACATTATCAACGTAGCTACATTAGCAAAAATCGGATAATTATCCAATTATCAATCTGAACTACGTTATTCAACGAAGTTTAGACTTGGAACTAAATTAGCATGCTAGCTACATTAGCAACAGCAGTATTTATAATTCATAATAAATCATAAATTAATAATAATATGTAACTATTATTTGTGATTTTGATCCCACATGCACTCAACGCAAAACTCATTGAATGTGTAAACAATTAAAAAGCTGTTATATTTAGTAGTTGTAATTTAATTGAGGTTATGAAGGCGAGAGTTCCTTTTCCTCACAGTTAAATAGAAATAAAAGTTTAGCCTTAGTTTCATAGCCTTGCACCATTTGTAGAATTAGAATAGTTACACAACGTCAAAATGTACATTTTTCCTTTTTGATTCCTATAGCAGCTATTTTCCCCTGTAGCAAGATACCACAAAAAATAGTGTTTAATTAACTAAGAGGTATTTGGATAAAAACACAATTCTTAACTTTAATTGTGTTATTGAAGAAAGTGTAGACCTTTTTTTTTAGCTACATTAGCATACTAGCTACATTAGCATTTTAGCGATCCACATTTTACGGTATATTTATTATAATTATTCATCAATTTATAATAATGTGGAACTATTGATACTTTATATATATATATATGAATGGCAGTAAATCCTGGTCCATTTAAACTGGTAAATATATAATGATATTCTAAAAGCAACAGATGAATATAACAAATAGTAACTAAGCCAACAGACTAAATGTGAAATCTATGAATGTATAAAACAACAAAAAGTTGTTGAAATTGTAGGTGTTCTTGAATGAAGTGTATACTTAGAATTTTAGGTACATTAGCAAAGTAGCTACATTAGCAAAGTATCTATAATTACCACAGTAACTAAGCTATTTTTTACTATATTATTGTTTTTAAATAATTATATTATTAACTCAAAAAGCGACTCGAACGAGTCAGTTACACATCAGAACTCCGTGTCTCCACAGAACGAAGTCCAGGGTACAATACTGATGAAGTTTACGACGTCAGTGGACCTGGTTGCATCACACACACTTTGACCCACTTCACCTCTGACACGACAACAATCACACACTGACTCTCAATCCATCCCATCGTAAACGTGTTCTTCACACGTCCTGAGTCATATGGACCTCATTCAACCGTGGTTCTTAAAGACGACAGTACCGGCAGCGATGGCCCCGATCAGGGGCTGGATGGTGACGGCCCAGGGGTAGTTCCAGGCGCCGATGACCAGGACCACACCCAGGGGCTCCGGCTTGATGTACAGGGTGTCGGAGAGCGTCAGCAGGTTCTTCTCCACCGGCCGGGGTTTGGCCCAGTCCTTCAGCTTCTTGATGGCCGTGCCGATCTCGTCCTCCAGACCCAGAGTCTCGAAGATCTGCGTCATCACCTCGCCCTGATCACAGACCCCATCAGTACTGGGATCCAAAAACCTCTAGAGAATTTCCCAAGAACCACTTGGATAAAAGTGGTCCTTGTTGTTGTTGATCCTCACCCGGTTCAGGTCCGCCTTGATGGCGTCAGAGATCTCCTTCTGTCGCTCCGTGAACATCTTCAGCAGGTTCTGGAGCTGGAAAATTCTGTACTCCAGGGGTCTGGACCTGCCGGTCTGGAACGCCTTCCTGGCGCGAGCTACTGCTTGTTGTTCCCGAGACATCCTGGACCAAAAGAAAAAAAACTCCAATTGAAGTCAAATAAATGCTAATAACATTGAGTACAAACACTATATTCTATGAATTATTTATTTAATCAATATATATTGTTTTACTGCGGCAGTTCTTGTAAATGCAGTACCACAAACTGGTGAGTACTCAAACAATACATTGTATAAGCTGACTGAAGAAAACCAGAAACATATCTTAGAAACATGTTCATGAGGTTTACCTGTTATACTCAATATAGTTTCCAAACAAATGATACACACACAGTAATGAAAATTAAAGTAAAAAAAAACACACGAAAAGAAGAATATTAAACAAAAATACATTAATTCTATTACATTACACTACATTGCAATTCAATAATAATTGATTATTTTACGTAATTACAGAGTCACGACATAATCTTAAGTGACGTCATCAGCAGTCCCTGAACGCAACACCGATTATTTACATTTGTGGTTTAAAGTCGCTGAAGTAGGAATTTAAAATCGTTTTTTCAACGTGACTGCAGCTACAGTTGAGATCAATTATTTCCACGTTTTAAAAACAATAATATTAACGTTTAGGAGGAACTAGTGGCTCGAGCCTGTCGTTGTTTATAAACTATAGTTTTAAATGTCGCGAACTGCGATCGTTGTGTTTTTGTTCGCACGAAGACAAAGAGAATAGTCGTAGAAACGCGTCATTGTTGTGTAAAACATAGTTATAAAGCGGGGGGAGGACGATTTATTTCCAGTAAACAAACCTGATCACGTCCGTTATTCCGCAAAAACGCAGGATTATGACGTCACGCGGTGTAATAGCAGGTTATTATCGTCGTTATTATATGACGCTAACGGTAACAACAGACGCGAAATAAAGGTAAATAAACGGTGTAAAGTCTGGGAGATCAAGGTTACCTGGAGTCGAGGTCGTTGGTCTGAAGACTCGAGAGAGACTGAGAGTCCAGAGCTAGACTCTCCCTCGTGACGTCACTGCGGGGGCTGGACTTCCATCGAGGTCCAGGTCCAAGTCCCTCACATAAGTGTCAATATTGCCTTAAAACAATACTTTATGAAAGTATCAACTGTTAATCAGGTGTAATAAGTACACGCTGAGGTACTTTGAAACCCACATGTGACCCTGGTCTGGAAAAGCGCTATATAAATAAAAATTACTTACTTACTTACTTACATGGCGGCCAATAAATTTATAACTAGAACCAACTCTTCGGATTAAATAAATAAATACTCCTTATATGAGTACAGGACACACAGTACACATGTATAATACATCATATAAATAATAATAAAATCAATAATAAACACAAAACAAACCATTATTATAAGTAATAATGCTAAAATAATAATAGAGTTTGTAATTCCTTCACTACACATCTGTTATATACTGTATATATATATATATATATACTGTATATCTGAGTGAATTTACTTATTTTGAACATTTTCAAACAGAAACTGTCTAAATTATTTGTTCATACAAAATAACAAAACACCAAATTAAACAAAAAAGCAGAATAAAAACCCTGTCGTTCGAAAACTGGAGCATCAATATCTATAATATAAAATACATACGATAATGTAGCTACTTTGCTAATGTAAGTAAGTAATTAGTATTTATAGCTTCTTTACTAATATAGATAGTTTGCTAATGAAGCTAGTTTGCTAATGTAAGTAAGTAAGTGATTAGTATTTATAGCTGCTTTGCTAATGTAGCTTCTTTACTAATGTAGCTAATTAGCTATTGTAGCTTCTTTGCTAATGTAGCTTCTTTGCTAATGTAGCTACTTTGCTAATGTAGCTACTTTGCTAATGTAGCTTCTTTGATAATGTAGCTACTTTGCTAATGTAGCTTCTTTACTAATGTAGCTTCTTTGCTGTTGTAGCTTATTTTCTAATGTAGCTTCTTTACTAATGTAGCTTCTTTGCTGTTGTAGCTTCTTTTCTAATGTAGCTTCTTTACTAATGTAGCTTCTTTGCTGTTGTAGCTTCTTTTCTAATGTAGCTTCTTTACTAATATAGCTTCTTTGCTGTTGTAGCTTCTTTGCTGTTGTAGCTTCTTTTCTAATGTAGCTTCTTTACTAATGTAGCTTCTTTGCTGTTGTAGCTTATTTTCTAATGTAGCTTCTTTACTAATGTAGCTTCTTTGCTGTTGTAGCTTCTTTTCAAATGTAGCTTCTTTACTAATGTAGCTTCTTTGCTGTTGTAGCTTATTTTCTAATGTAGCTTCTTAGCTAATGTAGCTTCTTTGCTAATGTAGCTACTTTGCTAATGTAGCTTCTTTGCTAATGCAGCTACTTTGCTAATGTAGCTTCTTTGCTGTTGTAGCTTATTTTCTAATGTAGCTTCTTTACTAAAGTAGCTTCTTTGCTGTTGTAGCTTCTTTTCAAATGTAGCTTCTTTACTAATGTAGCTTCTTTGCTGTTGTAGCTTATTTTCTAATGTAGCTTCTTTACTAATGTAGCTTCTTTGCTAATGTAGCTACTTTGCTAATGTAGCTTCTTTGCTAATGCAGCTACTTTGCTAATGTAGCTTCTTTGCTGTTGTAGCTTATTTTCTAATGTAGCTTCTTTACTAAAGTAGCTTCTTTGCTGTTGTAGCTTCTTTTCTAATGTAGCTTCTTTACTAATGTAGCTTCTTTGATAACGTAGCTACTTACTTAATGCCAAAGAGGTTCTTCTTAGAAGGTCAATATTTCTAAATGTGAAGTCAATTGTTGACATTGTAGTTTTGTTGATTGTTAGTTTTTTGTTTCCTCAAGGTCAACATGTTGTGGATTCACTGGAAACTTTAACATGTTAGTTTTTTCCTTTTAGTATCATTGTATTACAGTGTTTTGTACATTTTGTTTCATCTTATTTTAGTATTTTAACATCATTCTTCTACTGTGTGTTGCCAGATCTTTGATGATTGTCAAGTGTCACCTGCTCGTCAATCATCTCTGATCCGTCATGTTGCATCAAAAGTTTATGAATCTGACTCTCAGCCTCTGGAACTCTACATCAAACAGATGCTTGTGTTTGTGTATTAGGTAGGTGAAGAAGAACATTCACACCTCAGAGTCACCCGGACGTGTGTGTGAGTGTGTGTGTGTGTGTGTGTGTGTGTGTGAACCTGAGTTTGTTCCATACGACAGATTGTGTGTGTGAGAGTTTTCACTTGAACCTGCAAATCTCCCCAAAATGAATAGAATGTGAGGATCTGACCACTTGGGCGTCTAAATGCTATCAAGGTGAGTCATCGTGAAGGTCAAAGGTCAAGAATAGTCTTGTTTCCTCAGCAATTTATTGACCTGTTTACTCACCAAACATATGTTTTATTATCACAATATTTTGACTCAAGTGGTAATGATTCAGATTGAAATAAATGAAAGAATATATATGTTACAGAAATATCATTATATATATCAAAATAAGGTAGTAAATAAGACACAAAGCAACAACAACAAAACACATTTGAAAAAAACATGAAAAGGTGCTTAAATAATATCAAAGTTTGAGTTGAGATGTGACTTTTTGACGCTTTAACTTACTTAATCACATTTATAGTCAACATTACATCGTATTTATTAAACTTAACATTTTTATATTAACAGACCTTATTTTTATACAATTGTGTCTCAGATCTTGACTCTTTGTACCAAACGATTTAATAAATTAAAAATCAAACGTTGAATACTTTCTTAATTGATTTGTAACTAAGAATTATTGTAGAACAAAGTTGTTTTTTTTAAGCCACTAAAAAGTTGGTCGTGTTGCGTTCAGGGCCTCCATGAAACTTTACACCATCTTTTGAAGTGAACACAAAGCGGTCCCTGAACGTGACATTAATACGTTCACCTTTCACACACTTACCTGTTGATAAGAGTTTTTTATGAAGCGATAACACGATTAAATAAACTTTAAGTTAAAACTGTTGTTATGAAAGTGGACGATTGATCTTTTATTTTGAAAGTTTCGTGTCATTTTGGTTCAATTGTTAAATGATTGTCAGACTTTTACAAAATAAATAGTTAAACGTCTAAACAAACATAACGAGTGTTTAATCATAAGAAACACGTGCATATGTCACTCAGAATATTAAAAGTCACGTGTTCAACACGAGTCAAAGTTCATTAAACGGAATAATAGCTCCATCTACTGTCCATTTGTGGAATGACAACTACAAGATATACATGAGAAATTATCGTGAATTACAGAATAATAAATGATGTGATTATTTTAACCAACGTATACTCACCATAAATATGTACAATCTAGAATACAGTGTTTTAACGTTCATTCACGTTTTAAATTTCAATTCAAATAGTTAGTATTATATTCTTTCATCTTTTCTAAGAAAATATTTTTTTTATTACTGTCCAGATGTTTGTTTACTCTTTACTCGTTATTCGGTTTTTATTACATTTTTTATTTTTTGTATTTTAAGATACTTTCTATCTTTATGACAATTCCAAAAACAAACAATGTTTGCTTATCGACCACAAAATAAAATATTGAATTGTGTTTTGTTAAGAGGAGACTCTTATATATTACAATATATTACAATATTAATAATCATTTAGATGATTAATTCACACTTAGATAAATAACAAACACTAACTAATATACTGTAGTTATAGTACAGTTAATATAGTAACGCTCATCTTTATTGGTGCGTATTATTACACATGTATTATTCAGTGAGTATTAAACGTCACTATAATATTAAACATTTAATTGATTTAGTAATTTTTTTTATAAAAGCTTCATGATATATTCGAAGCATATTTAAGAAAATAGTTTCGAGTCAACAATATATATTTATACATAATATAACATATTACAATATAATTATTTATTTAAATTTCCTATTTTTGATGTGGACTTTAGCAAATAAGAGGATAACAATGTTTAAATAATCTATTTACCTTTAAAATATTGATATAATTCTTGCAAATGTTTACCTTTTAACACCATTAACTAACAAGAAAAAGTAAAAACACATAGAAATTACATGTATTACACGAGACATTAAACCTTATAAGAGCATTTTTTATTAATGCATTAACGTCGATTTTTAACACATTTATTTATTCTACTTATAAAATAATCATATGTTTATTATATATATTTCCTATATTCACTGTCACAAGGTGCTTCACTTAAAAAACAAACATAAAATGACATTAAAATATATTCAACAATATGAATAATGAGATAACTTATGTTCAGTTAATAGTTACTAATAATAAAACATTTATAAAATGTGATTAATCGTCTTTTCTGCTAAAATGTTTAGTAAACATAAATTAAATAAATCGAAAGATGGTTAAAAGAAAATCTTGAACGAGACATTAGGAAATATTTCCACAAGCGAACAAAATATATTTATTATTTAAAAGATGAGTTTTTAAACGACTAATTACATGTGTTTAACATATTACTTCCGAGTACTTCTCAAAAGTGTGTTTCTGTTGAAAACAATAACTTCAAATCTTTAATAATCCCTCGAGGTATCGAGGATCCATCAGACTCGGGTATCGATTAATCCATTAATCGTCCACGATGGTCGCAGGACGAGGTTTTTTTTGGGGCGCGTGAGTGACGTTTGAGCGCGTGTTTGATGTCTGGATGACGCGCACACGCGCAGGAAGCAGAAGATGCTTCACGTTCACGGACTCACACTCCTCACGGCAATACACGTCCACTACACACGCACGCGCCGCGGGGGGCGCGGATGTCGCGCAGACCCTGCGTCAGAAAAAGAAGCGACAGAAGGAGCAAATAAATGTTTAAAAATATATTATATTATCTTTACTCGTGACGTCATGTTGCAGATGAAAATGAAACAAAGATTAAAGTTGAGACAAAGAGGGACTTTATTGTCGGGTCTTCATCCGGGTCTTCATCCGGGCACTCGTCCATGGGTGCTCAGGAGATCAAAGACTGAAGGTGTGATCTATCAAATCTGTCCCGGGTGAGGTGTGTGTGTGTGTGATGGTGTGTGAGTGTGTGTGATGGTGTGTGAGTGTGTGTGGGGGGTCTGGTGCCGGGGGTCTGATGGACGGTATAAGACCCGGAAAGGGACCCCAGAGGCGTCAGTGTGGTCAGAGGTCAGCTCAGGAAGACAAGATGGATTTTGATCTGGACTTCTTTGGAGAGTTCATCGAGACCTCCTTCTACCCGGAACACTCGTGGACCCCCTCACACGTGGACCCCTGGTCACCCCCGGATAAGATCAAAGACACCGACGAAGGTAAGACTGATAACATTTTTAAAAAGATTTAAATGATTATCTTATCGAGTAAAACAAACCTTCATGATTCTTTCACCAGGTTCTTCTAGACTCTCCGAGCAGATCCGGCGCCGCAAACGCACCACCTTCAGCAGGTCTCAGGTGGCGGAGCTGGAGAGAACCTTCTGTGTGACCCGGTACCCGGACAGCAGCACCAAACTCACCCTGGCGGTCAGGACCGGGGTCCCCGAGTCTAAGATCCAGGTACGAGTCTCTCTGAAATTATTAGTATTCATTGTTGATCGAGTACTAAAGCTGTGAAAAATACTATGAAGTGGTTAAATATACTCGGTATTACTCGATGAATGCTGGTAATAACAACGTTATTAAAGCGTGTTTCTATTATTGGTGTTTAGTCTGAGAAAGAGGAGGTTAAAAAACTACATTGAATGAGAAAAACAAGATGTTTTAATAAAAAAGTCATATTAAGCGGATCTTCGTCATTTGTTTAGATTCTTTATTTACATTATCAGGGACGATCCACAATAGTTTGGGTCAGAATCAGATGTTTGTTTATTGACTACTTTCGTTTTGAGAAATAGAAAGAAAACTCATCATCGTCTTGTGTTTGTTTCTCCAGGTTTGGTTCCAGAACCGAAGGGCTCGGTACTTCAAGAGCAAGAAGAGGTCCAGGGAGGTCCAGAGGTCCAGGGAGGTCCAGAGGTCTCTGGTCCATCCGTACTACCAGACCAGCACCCCCTCCTCCCACCACCAGTCCTCGTCCACCTTCTTCCCCGCTCCCTGTCCACCACAGACCGCCCTCGGGAGTCCAACCCCGCCTGCTTTCCAGAGTCTCCCCCCCGACTCCCCCCAGTACTTCCTGGACGGGTTCGAGGACCTGGAGCGGATGGCCGAGGACCTGCAGGCGTTCCTTCAACCCGCAGCGGCTCGCCCGGAGAAAGCGGATCCCGGTCGCGACGACCCGAACCGATCCGGTACCGAGGAGTCCGTGGACGACTTGAGTGACTTGAGCTTCCAGGACCTTTGTGATTTTAACCTGTCGGACCTGGATCTGTCAGCGGCGATGATCGATTACCTCATGGCTTGATTTTGCACTTTATTGATTTGTTTATTTCAGAGTATTTATGGCGACACCGCCTTCTACGTATTTATATCATAGTTTATCACATTTATATCGAAATAAAGTCCCTGTAAACATGTTCGTCCTTTGGTTATGGTTTATATTCCCCACAGTCGACCCCGTCATCAACCGGCGCCGTGGCTTAGATGGTTAAAGCGCCTGTCTAGTAAACAGGAGATCCTGGGTTCGAATCCCAGCGGTGCCTTTTCCGGATCTCGTTACTTTTGATGCAAATAACTAGATTTAATAGTTATAATAGTTATAATAATGTAATGATTTAGACCTCGTTACTTTTACTGCAACTAACCAGAATGAATAGTTATAATAGTTATAATAATGTAATGATTTAGACCTTGTTACTTTTGATGCAACAAACCAGAATGAATAGTTATAATAGTTATAATAACGTAATGATTTAGACCTCGTTACCTTTGATGCAACAAACCAGAATGAATAGTTATAATAGTTATAATAATGTAATGATTTAGACCTCGTTACTTTTGATGCAACAAACCAGAATGAATAGTTATAATAGTTATAATAATGTAATGATTTAGACCTCGTTACTTTTGATGCAACAAACCAGAATGAATAGTTATAATAGTTATAATAATGTAATGATTTAGACCTCGTTACTTTTGATGCAACAAACCAGAATGAATAGTTATAATAGTTATAATAATGTAATGATTTAGACCTCGTTACTTTTGATGCAACAAACCAGAATGAATAGTTATAATAGTTATAATAATGTAATGATTTAGACCTCGTTACTTTTGATGCAACTAACTAGAATTAATAGTTATAATAGTTATAATAATGTAATGATTTAGACCTCGTTACTTTTGATGCAACAAACCAGAATGAATAGTTATAATAGTTATAATAATGTAATGATTTAGACCTCGTTACTTTTGATGCAACTAACTAGAATGAATAGTTATAATAGTTATAATAATGTAATGATTTAGACCTCGTTACTTTTGATGCAACAAACCAGAATGCATAGTTATAATAGTTATAATAATGTAATGATTTAGACCTCGTTACTTTTGATGCAACAAACCAGAATGAATAGTTATAATAGTTATAATAATGTAATGATTTAGACCTTGTTACTTTTGATGCAACAAACCAGAATGAATAGTTATAATAGTTATAATAATGTAATGATTTAGACCTTGTTACTTTTGATGCAACAAACCAGAATGAATAGTTATAATAGTTATAATAATGTAATGATTTAGACCTCGTTATTTTTGATGCAACTAACTAAAATTAATAGTTATAATAGTGATAATAATGTAATGATTTAGACCTTGTTACTTTTGACGCAGCTAACCAGAATGAATAGTTATAATAGTTATAATAATGTAATGATTTAGACCTCGTTACTTTTGATGCAACTAACTAGAATTAATAGTTATGATAGTTATAATAATGTAATGATTTAGACCTCGTTACTTTTGATGCAACAAACCAGAATGAATAGTTATAATAGTTATAATAATGTAATGATTTAGACCTCGCTACTTTTGATGCAACTAACTAGAATGAATAGTTATAATAGTTATAATAATGTAATGATTTAGACCTCATTACTTTTGATGCAACTAACTAGAATTAATAGTTATAATAGTTATAATAATGTAATGATTTAGACCTCGCTACTTTTGATGCAACTAACTAGAATGAATAGTTATAATAGTTATAATAATGTAATGATTTAGACCTCATTACTTTTGATGCAACTAACTAGAATTAATAGTTATAATAATGTAATGATTTAGACCTCGTTACTTTTGATGCAACAAACCAGAATGAATAGTTATAATAGTTATAATAATGTAATGATTTAGACCTCGTTACTTTTGATGCAACAAACCAGAATGAATAGTTATAATAGTTATAATAATGTAATGATTTAGACCTTGTTACTTTTGATGCAACAAACCAGAATGAATAGTTATAATAGTTATAATAATGTAATGATTTAGACCTTGTTACTTTTGATGCAACAAACCAGAATGAATAGTTATAATAGTTATAATAATGTAATGATTTAGACCTCTTTATTTTTGATGCAACTAACCAGAATGAATAGTTATAATAGTTATAATAATGTAATGATTTAGACCTCGTTATTTTTGATGCAACTAACTAAAATTAATAGTTATAATAGTTAGAATAATGTAATGATTTAGACCTTGTTACTTTTGACGCAGCTAACCAGAATGAATAGTTATAATAGTTATAATAATGTAATGATTTAGACCTCGTTACTTTTGATGCAACTAACTAGAATTAATAGTTATGATAGTTATAATAATGTAATGATTTAGACCTCTTTACTTTTGATGCAATAAACCAGAATGAATAGTTATAATAGTTATAATAATGTAATGATTTAGACCTCGTTACTTTTGATGCAACAAACCAGAATGAATAGTTATAATAGTTATAATAATGTAATGATTTAGACCTCTTTACTTTTGATGCAACAAACCAGAATGAATAGTTATAATAGTTATAATAATGTAATGATTTACACCTCATTACTTTTGATGCAACTAACTAGAATTAATAGTTATAATAGTTATAATAATGTAATGATTTAGACCTTGTTACTTTTGATGCAACTAACTAGAATGAATAGTTATAATAGTTATAATAATGTAATGATTTAGACCTCGTTACTTTTGATGCAACTAACTAGAATTAATAGTTATGATAGTTATAATAATGTAATGATTTAGACCTCTTTACTTTTGATGCAACAAACCAGAATGAATAGTTATAATAGTTATAATAATGTAATGATTTAGACCTCGTTACTTTTGATGCAACAAACCAGAATGAATAGTTATAATAGTTATAATAATGTAATGATTAAGACCTCATTACTTTTGATGCAACTAACTAGAATTAATAGTTATAATAGTTATAATAATGTAATGATTTAGACCTCGTTACTTTTGATGCAACTAACTAGAATCAATAGTTATGATAGTTATAATAATGTAATGATTTAGACCTCGTTACTTTTACTGCAACAAACCAGAATGAATAGTTATAATAACGTAATGATTTAGAACTCGTTACCTTTGATGCAACAAACCAGAATGAATAGTTATAATAGTTATAATAATGTAATGATTTAGACCTCGTTACTTTTGATGCAACTAACCAGAATGAATAGTTATAATAGTTATAATAATGTAATGATTTAGACCTCGTTACTTTTACTGCAACTAACCAGAATGAATAGTTATAATAACGTAATGATTTAGAACTCGTTACCTTTGATGCAACAAACCAGAATGAATAGTTATAATAGTTATAATAATGTAATGATTTAGACCTCGTTACTTTTGATGCAACAAACCAGAATGAATAGTTATAATAGTTATAATAATGTAATGATTTAGACCTCGTTACTTTTGATGCAACTAACCAGAATGAATAGTTACAATAGTTATAATAATGTAATGATTTAGACCTTGTTACTTTTGATGCAACAAACCAGAATGAATAGTTATAATAGTTATAATAATGTAATGATTTAGACCTCGTTACTTTTGATGCAACAAACCAGAATGAATAGTTATAATAGTTATAATAATGTAATGATTTAGACCTCGTTACTTTTGATGCAACTGACCAGAATGAATAGTTATAATAGTTATAATAATGTAATGATTTAGACCTTGTTACTTTTGATGCAACAAACCAGAATGAATAGTTATAATAGTTATAATAATGTAATGATTTAGACCTCGTTATTTTTGATGCAACTAACTAAAATTAATAGTTATAATAGTTATAATAATGTAATGATTTAGACCTCGTTACTTTTGACGCAACGAACCAGAATGAATAGTTATAATAGTTATAATAATGTAATGATTTAGACCTCGTTACTTTTGATGCAACTAACCAGAATGAATAGTTATAATAGTTATAATAATGTAATGATTTAGACCTCGTTACTTTTGATGCAACAAACCAGAATGAATAGTTATAATAGTTATAATAATGTAATGATTTAGACCTCGTTACTTTTGATGCGACTAACCAGAATGAATAGTTACAATAGTTATAATAATGTAATGATTTAGACCTCGTTACTTTTGATGCAACTAACCAGAATGAATAGTTATAATAGTTATAATAATGTAATGATTTAGACCTCGTTACTTTTGATGCAACTAACCAGAATGAATAGTTATAATAGTTATAATAATGTAATGATTTAGACCTCGTTACTTTTGATGCAACAAACCAGAATGAATAGTTATAATAGTTATAATAATGTAATGATTTAGACCTTGTTACTTTTGATGCAACTAACTAGAATTAATAGTTATAATAGTTATAATAATGTAATGATTTAGACCTCGTTACTTTTGATGCAACTAACTAGAATGAATAGTTATAATAGTTATAATAATGTAATGATTTAGACCTCGTTACTTTTGATGCAACTAACCAGAATGAATAGTTATAATAGTTATAATAATGTAATGATTTAGACCTTGTTACTTTTGATGCAACAAACCAGAATGAATAGTTATAATAGTTATAATAATGTAATGATTTAGACCTTGTTACTTTTGATGCAACTAACTAGAATTAATAGTTATAATAGTTATAATAATGTAATGATTTAGACCTCGTTACTTTTGATGCAACTAACTAGAATGAATAGTTATAATAGTTATAATAATGTAATGATTTAGACCTCGTTACTTTTGATGCAACCAACCAGAATGAATAGTTATAATAGTTATAATAATGTAATGATTTAGACCTTGTTACTTTTGATGCAACAAACCAGAATGAATAGTTATAATAGTTATAATAATGTAATGATTTAGACCTCGTTATTTTTGATGCAACTAACTAAAATTAATAGTTATAATAGTTATAATAATGTAATGATTTAGACCTCGTTACTTTTGACGCAACGAACCAGAATGAATACTTATAATAGTTATAATAATGTAATGATTTAGACCTCGTTACTTTTGACGCAACTAACCAGAATGAATAGTTATAATAGTTATAATAATGTAATGATTTAGACTTTGTTACTTTTGTTGCGACAAACCAGAATTAATAGTTATAATAGTTATAATAATGTAATGATTCACATGACCTCGCTCTCCATCTGTCTTTCAATGATTAAAGTTTAGTATTGATTATCAAAAACATTTGTTATTATTTTATACGCTTGAACATGTTTTTCTTTTTTGTTTTCGCTTCAGAAAAACCTCGAGTTTGATTTGAGTTTAATTTACTGTATTTAACAAAAGTATTAATGGAGTTGATACATTATTTTAAATTATGTTTATAATTCAAAAGCTTCGAACAATGTCCAGCAGGGGGAGCCCTTTGAACTCACTCAGTTAGTGTTATTAATATATTTTTGGATTTCTTTAACATTTTTTAGGCTCTTATTCTCCAGCAACAACTTATTTGAGATTCGATCGTCATGTTTAGCAAGACGATCTCGGAACTTATATCCGTATCTTAAAGCTTACGTTAAAATACAAATATAACCGTTTACATTTTATACTTTAATTTAACCATTTAATAGTTTTTTCTTATTATTTATCTGACTGTTGTTGCACCTTTGAGTCTCGAACTGAGAGACTTTGAACTAAACAAATCAAAGTTAGTTTGATGAACAAGTTATCTGTGCGTCGAAAAACCATCATTATCAAGAATATAACGTGAAGTCGGTCAAAGATCGTCCGTCATGTCATTAGTGTTTCATAATCGCTATCTTTGCACTATCTCGACACGACCCTTTATGGACTCCACGCACATGTGGGTCAGGGTCGGTCCAGAGGATCGATAATTAAGACTTATCAATGGAGGCGAAGAAAAGAGTGAGGACGGGGTGGAAACTAATCTGAATGTTCCCGAGCCAGATAGGAAATGTGTCGAAAAAATTCCATATCTACAAAGGTCACTTGAGTCGACCTTGATTCTGTGGCGGAGATTTTCTTGATTCAAATGAGTCGAAGTGATCTGAGTCTGGACGACAATGATTTTTATTTATTTTATATTCGCCTCGACTCAAGGAAGGTTTTAGATTTAATTATAAGTCTGTAGGTCAAATATTCAAGTCACAGCTTTTAAGATTTTGTCCTTCTTTTGATACAGAACTCTGCCGCGAGAATTCTGACCTGCTCTAGTAGAAGAACTCACATCTACAATATAAATTACTTTCTTTTACCTCTCAACAGGTTCAGCGAAAATTGTAAAAAAAAGTAAGCATCATTAAGGGACAGTAAAAATATTAAAAACTAACTAACTAACTAACTAACTGACTAACCGACTGACTGACTGACTGACTGACTGACTGACTGACTAACTGACTGACTAACTAACTAACCAACTAACTAACTGACTGGCTAACTAACTAACTGACTAACTAACTAACTGACTGACTGACTGACTGACTGACTGACTGACTGACTGACTGACTGACTAACTGACTAACTGACTGACTGACTAACTGACTGACTAACTAACTAACCAACTAACTAACTGACTGGCTAACTAACTAACTGACTGACTGACTGACTGACTGACTGACTAACTGACTAACTGTCTGACTGACTAACTGACTGACTAACTAACTAACCAACTAACTAACTGACTGGCTAACTAACTAACTGACTAACTAACTAACTGACTGACTGACTGACTAACTAACTGACTGACTGACTGACTGACTAACTGACTGACTGACTAACTGACTGACTAACTAACTAACCAACTAACTAACTGACTGGCTAACTAACTAACTGACTAACTAACCAACTGACTGACTGACTGACTAACTAACTAACTAACTAACTAACTGACTAACTGACTAACTGACTAACTGACTAACTGACTAACTGACGAGGAAAAGAAACAAATATTTCAAAACCAAACATGTTTTTATTTATTTTCAAACATGTATTATTTGTTCTAAAGTTCTGTTAGAAAAAAACACAACTGACATCACGAATGTGTTTCTTTTCTTCTCTCATCATTTCTCGCTGCAGCCGAGCCAGTATCTGGCGATGGATCGAGGGTACGGTGGGTTGACCCGGTCCAGGCGCTTGGTCCTCAGGTTGACCCTGTAGTAGTTCGCTGTCGACACACACACACACACACACACACACCCCCACACACACACACACACACACACACACACACACACACACACACACACACACACACAAGCAAACACACGCAAACGCACACAAACACACACAAACGCACACAAACGCACACAAACACACACAAACACACACACACACACAAACACACACGTAACGTTACTAAAGGTGAAGAAATGTTAGTTTAAACGTTTGTGTTAATTCTTATTGAAGTACAGAGCTGTTAGTTCGCTGGTATATCTTCACAGTTTTACACCCTTCAATTATTTTACTCCATAATGTTACATGTGGTTAAAAAATTAGAAAAACATACTTTAACACCAAAAATGTTACCTTGTATTTCAATGTATCATTGTTTTCAAAAATAACACCATAACATGTTTTTTAATTTGTTTTACGATTGAAAAATTAAATTTAAAATCAAAGAAAATATTGAATATATTAAAAATAATAATAATTATTAATAATTAATTAATTAATAAATAATAATTATTATTAATTAAAATAAATTAAATGGTTAAGGATTAATGATTTAAGGGCCCTCACAACAGCACTTATAGTTCGGCCCCTGAAGACACGTTTCCAGTCCCGGGTCCAGATGCTAACTTCAGCCAAAACCATTGATTCGGTTCCTAAACATGGTTAGTTGTTTAAACTCCTGACCTTTCTTGAAGAAGTACACGTGTTGTGCGGGCGAGTCCTGGGCTTGAGTCACTGAGTCGTCCTCCTCGCTGCTGATCCAGTCGTCCAGGTCGTCCAGGAAGTCCCAGCTGGACAGACCACACTTGCGGGTCCTCGGCCTCCTCGGTCTCTGGCAGGGCTTCCTCCTGGCGTTGGTGCGACTCCTCCTCGCCGGCGCCGGCGGTGCTGGTCTGGGGGTCCGGTACACCTGACCCACGATGGCTGCGTCCACTCGAGGCGGGAAACCAGACCAGTCTCTGCTGGTGAGTCGACCTCCATGTTGGTGAACCGAACCTGCAGGACCAGCAGCTCCTTAGACTCGACTCACTGTTTGGACTCGTGTTGATTATTCTGTTCTTATCTGAGTTATAGACAACAATGTTTGTTCATTTTAATGTAGCGACTGGAGCTCAGTTGTCTTCGTCCACTTAATCATCAGTGTGTGTGTGTTGTTGTGTTGTTGTGACTCTATTGTATCATCAGTGTGTGTGTTGTTGTGATGTGTGACTCTATTGTATCATCAGTGTGTGTGTTGTTGTGATGTGTGACTCTATTGTATCATCAGTGTGTGTGTGTTGTTGTGACTCTATTGTATCATCAGTGTGTGTGTGTTGTTGTGACTCTATTGTATCATCAGTGTGTGTGTGTTGTTGTGACTCTATTGTATCATCAGTGTGTGTGTGTGTTTGTTGTGATGTGTGACTCTATTGTATCATCAGTGTGTGTTGTTGTGACTCTATTGTATCATCAGTGTGTGTGTGTTGTTGTGACTCTATTGTATCATCAGTGTGTGTGTGTTGTCGTGACTATATTGTATCATCAGTGTGTGTGTGTGTTGTGACTCTATTGTATCATCAGTGTGTGTGTGTTGTGTGACTCTATTGTATCATCAGTGTGTGTGTGTGTTGTTGTGACTCTATTGTATCATCAGTGTGTGTGTGTTGTTGTGGCTCTATTGTATCATCAGTGTGTGTGTGTTGTTGTGACTCTATTGTATCATCAGTGTGTGTGTGTTGTTGTGACTCTATTGTATCATCAGTGTGTGTGTTGTTGTGACTCTATTGTATCATCAGTGTGTGTGTGTTGTTGTGACTCTATTGTATCATCAGTGTGTGTGTGTGTTGTTGTGACTCTATTGTATCATCAGTGTGTGTGTGTTGTGTGACTCTATTGTATCATCAGTGTGTGTGTGTATGTGACTCTATTGTATCATCAGTGTGTGTGTGTGTTGTTGTGACTCTATTGTATCATCAGTGTGTGTGTTGTGTGACTCTATTGTATCATCAGTGTGTGTGTGTTGTTGTGACTCTATTGTATCATCAGTGTGTGTGTTGTGTGACTCTATTGTATCATCAGTGTGTGTGTGTTGTGTGACTCTATTGTATCATCAGTGTGTGTGTGTTGTGTGACTCTATTGTATCATCAGTGTGTGTGTTGTGCGACTCTATTGTATCATCAGTGTGTGTGTGTTGTGTGACTCTATTGTATTATCAGTGTGTGTGTGTTGTGTGACTCTATTGTATCATCAGTGTGTGTGTGTTGTGTGACTCTATTGTATCATCAGTGTGTGTGTGTTGTGTGACTCTATTGTATCATCAGTGTGTGTGTGTTGTGTGACTCTATTGTATTATCAGTGTGTGTGTGTTGTGTGACTCTATTGTATCATCAGTGTGTGTGTGTTGTGTGACTCTATTGTATCATCAGTGTGTGTGTGTTGTGTGACTCTATTGTATCATCAGTGTGTGTGTGTTGTGTGACTCTATTGTATCATCAGTGTGTGTGTGTTGTGTGACTCTATTGTATCATCAGTGTGTGTGTTGTGTGACTCTATTGTATCATCAGTGTGTGTGTTGTGTGACTCTATTGTATCATCAGTGTGTGTGATGTGTGACTCTATTGTATCATCAGTGTGTGTGTGTTGTTGTGACTCTATTGTATCATCAGTGTGTGTGTGTTGTTGTGACTCTATTGTATCATCAGTGTGTGTGTGTTGTTGTGACTCTATTGTATCATCAGTGTGTGTGTTGTTGTGACTCTATTGTATCATCAGTGTGTGTGTGTTGTTGTGACTCTATTGTATCATCAGTGTGTGTGTTGTTGTGACTCTATTGTATCATCAGTGTGTGTGTGTTGTGTGACTCTATTGTATCATCAGTGTGTGTGTGTTGTTGTGACTCTATTGTATCATCAGTGTGTGTGTTGTGTGACTCTATTGTATCATCAGTGTGTGTGTTGTTGTGACTCTATTGTATCATCAGTGTGTGTGTGTTATGTGACTCTATTGTATCATCAGTGTGTGTGTTGTGTGACTCTATTGTATCATCAGTGTGTGTGTGTTGTTGTGACTCTATTGTATCATCAGTGTGTGTGTGTTGTTGTGACTCTATTGTATCATCAGTGTGTGTGTTGTTGTGACTCTATTGTATCATCAGTGTGTGTGTTGTAACTCTATTGTATCATCAGTGTGTGTGTGTTGTTGTGACTCTATTGTATCATCAGTGTGTGTGTGTTGTTGTGACTATATTGTATCATCAGTGTGTGTGTGTGTTGTGACTCTATTGTATCATCAGTGTGTGTGTGTTGTGTGACTCTATTGTATCATCAGTGTGTGTGTGTGTTGTTGTGACTCTATTGTATCATCAGTGTGTGTGTGTTGTTGTGGCTCTATTGTATCATCAGTGTGTGTGTGTTGTTGTGACTCTATTGTATCATCAGTGTGTGTGTGTTGTTGTGACTCTATTGTATCATCAGTGTGTGTGTTGTTGTGACTCTATTGTATCATCAGTGTGTGTGTGTTGTGTGACTCTATTGTATCATCAGTGTGTGTGTGTTGTTGTGACTCTATTGTATCATCAGTGTGTGTGTTGTGTGACTCTATTGTATCATCAGTGTGTGTGTTGTTGTGACTCTATTGTATCATCAGTGTGTGTGTTGTTGTGACTCTATTGTATCATCAGTGTGTGTGTGTTGTTGTGACTCTATTGTATCATCAGTGTGTGTGTTGTGTGACTCTATTGTATCATCAGTGTGTGTGTGTTGTTGTGACTCTATTGTATCATCAGTGTGTGTGTGTTGTTGTGACTCTATTGTATCACCAGTGTGTGTGTTGTTGTGACTCTATTGTATCATCAGTGTGTGTTGTTGTGTGACTCTATTGTATCATCAGTGTGTGTGTTGTGTGACTCTATTGTATCATCAGTGTGTGTGTGTTGTGTGACTCTATTGTATCATCAGTGTGTGTGTGTTGTGTGACTCTATTGTATCATCAGTGTGTGTGTTGTTGTGACTCTATTGTATCATCAGTGTGTGTGTTGTGTGACTCTATTGTATCATCAGTGTGTGTGTTGTGTGACTCTATTGTATCATCAGTGTGTGTGTGTTGTTGTGACTCTATTGTATCATCAGTGTGTGTGTGTTGTTGTGACTCTATTGTATCATCAGTGTGTGTGTTGTTGTGACTCTGTTGTATCATCAGTGTGTGTGTTGTTGTGACTCTATTGTATCATCAGTGTGTGTGTGTTGTTGTAACTCTATTGTATCATCAGTGTGTGTGTTGTTGTGACTCTATTGTATCATCAGTGTGTGTGTGTTGTGTGACTCTATTGTATCATCAGTGTGTGTGTGTTGTTGTGACTCTATTGTATCATCAGTGTGTGTGTTGTGTGACTCTATTGTATCATCAGTGTGTGTGTTGTTGTGACTCTATTGTATCATCAGTGTGTGTGTGTTGTTGTGACTCTATTGTATCATCAGTGTGTGTGTTGTTGTGACTCTATTGTATCATCAGTGTGTGTGTTGTTGTGACTCTATTGTATCATCAGTGTGTGTGTGTGTGTGTTGTTGTGACTCTATTGTATCATCAGTGTGTGTGTGTTGTTGTGACTCTATTGTATCATCAGTGTGTGTGTTGTGTGACTCTATTGTATCATCAGTGTGTGTGTGTTGTTGTGACTCTATTGTATCATCAGTGTGTGTGTGTTGTTGTGACTCTATTGTATCATCAGTGTGTGTGTTGTTGTGACTCTATTGTATCATCAGTGTGTGTGTTGTGTGACTCTATTGTATCATCAGTGTGTGTGTTGTGTGACTCTATTGTATCATCAGTGTGTGTTGTTGTGTGACTCTATTGTATCATCAGTGTGTGTGTTGTGTGACTCTTTTGTATCATCAGTGTGTGACGCAACAATAACTCACCATGTCCTCCGAACAGCTCCAGCAGCAGAGACTCCCAGTGAGACTCGTACACATCAGTGTATTTCTCGAACAGAACTGAAGGACTCAACGCCACACACTCCTGGTGTGAAGGCTGATGGCTGAACTCGTACTGGTAATACTTGTCTCCTGCAAGTCAGTGGTTGGGTTACGTTCTACCTCTCGAACCTTCAACCTCATGAGGGCGATCCATGTTGACGAGCAGAGCACTCAGAGAGAGCAGACCTCTGCCAAGGTGTCATATTGTGTCGTCTGACTTCAAATGATGATTTCTTTCTATTAAAATTAGATTTAAAAAAATATTAATTCATTCATTTTCTATCGCTTTATCCCTTATGTTGGTCGCGGGGAGACTGGAGTCTATCCCAGTATCATAGGGCGAGAGGCAGGGGACACCCTGGACAGGACGCCAGACAGACTCAGCACACACAAAGACACACAACCATTCACACACACACTCATAACTACGGCCTCAAGTTCTCTATCAACCTCTGTATGTTTCTGGACTGTGGGAGGAAACCGGAGTTTCCATGGGCCCCTATTTATTTTATTTATATATATATATATATTTTAATAATTTATGAATTGAAAAGTTAAATACTATTTTTTTTTAAATATTTGTATTTGTTTTTTACGCCTTGAATTTTGATATTGTAATTTAAAAATAAATTTTCTATATTAAATATATTTTATTTTGTAGCCTTTTTCAATTCAACATAAAGATAATTGTGACACCGATGTATATGAAATAAAATTGAATTCAGAAAATGTACTTTTAAAGTATTGGTATTATAAATAGTATATCAAACTTTAAGTTTTATAATTGAAAAAAACTAATTCAGCATTTCTAAATGTAAATTATTGAATTATAAAACAACAACAGATCCATAAATACGTGAAAAGTTTAAACATTTTAAATATAATATTTTTCTTTTTCATTGAAACATTGTGGTGACGACAGAATGATTGACAGCTTCAGTTTCACTCGTGAACCTCGGTGAGTACCTTTGAAGAAGTACGCCCTCTCTCGCCCCCTGTGGTTCGGAGCTGGTAGTGCGAACGCCGCGTCGATGTCCTGCATGGGCACCTGTTCGAAGCCGGTGGAGATCTCCCTCGGGTAGTCCGGGTCCAGGACGTCGCCGTCGAAGCGCCAGTACCTGCTCCCCTGAGGAGGTCGAAGGTCAGTGAGCGAGGCGTCGCTGGTGTCGACCAATCGAACGGCACCTTGAAGATGTAGGTCTTGCCCTGACAGTTGATGCGAGTGAAGGCCGCGTCGATGGGTCCCGCCATCCCCCAGACCTCCTCGATGACCTTCGGGGAACCAGGGAGTACCGAGTCTTCGTCCAGCTCGAAGAAGTACTGACCTGTGGGGAAATAAATACACACTTTCAACCGACCGAGAGGTGTGTACAGTATCACGATACAACCATATGAATATAGTGATATACTGTGATACTGTAGTAACAAGTATATATGTGTAGTATTGTCCAGTACTTGACTCTGGTGTTGTGATAGTGAAGTAACAAGTATATATGTGTAGTATTGTCCAGTACTTGACTCTGGTGTTGTGATAGTGTAGTAACAAGTATATATGTGTAGTATTGTCCAGTACTTGACTCTGGTGTTGTGATAGTGTAGTAACTAGTATATATGTGTAGTATTGTCCAGTACTTGACTCTGGTGTTGTGATAGTGTAGTAACAAGTATACATGTGTAGTATTGTCCAGTACTTGACTCTGGTGTTGTGATAGTGTAGTAACAAGTATAGATGTGTAGTATTGTCCAGTACTTGACTCTGGTGTTGTGATAGTGCAGTAACAAGTATATATGTGTAGTATTGTCCAGTACTTGACTCTGGTGTTGTGATAGTGTAGTAAAAAGTATATATGTGTAGTATTGTCCAGTACTTGACTCTGGTGTTGTGATAGTGTAGTAACAAGTATATATGTGTAGTATTGTGGAGTACTTGACTCTGGTGTTGTGATAGTGTAGTAACAAGTATATATGTGTAGTATTGTCCAGTACTTGACTCTGGTGTTGTGATAGTGTAGTAACAAGTATATATGTGTAGTATTGTGGAGTACTTGACTCTGGTGTTGTGATAGTGTAGTAACAAGTATATATGTGTAGTATTGTCCAGTACTTGACTCTGGTGTTGTGATAGTGTAATAACAAGTATATATGTGTAGTATTGTCCAGTACTTGACTCTGGTGTTGTGATAGTGTAGTAACAAGTATATATGTGTAGTATTGTCCAGTACTTGACTCTGGTGTTGTGATAGTGTAGTAACAAGTATATATGTGTAGTATTGTCCAGTACTTGACTCTGGTGTTGTGATAGTGTAGTAACAAGTATATATGTGTAGTATTGTCCAGTACTTGACTCTGGTGTTGTGATAGTGTAGTAACAAGTATATATGTGTAGTATTGTCCAGTACTTGACTCTGGTGTTGTGATAGTGTAGTAAAAAGTATACATGTGTAGTATTGTCCAGTACTTGACTCTGGTGTTGTGATAGTGTAGTAACAAGTATATATGTGTAGTATTGTCCAGTACTTGACTCTGGTGTTGTGATAGTGTAGTAACAAGTATACATGTGTAGTATTGTCCAGTACTTGACTCTGGTGTTGTGATAGTGTAGTAACAAGTATACATGTGTAGTATTGTCCAGTACTTGACTCTGGTGTTGTGATAGTGTAGTAACAAGTATATATGTGTAGTATTGTCCAGTACTTGACTCTGGTGTTGTGATAGTGTAGTAACAAGTATACATGTGTAGTATTGTCCAGTACTTGACTCTGGTGTTGTGATAGTGTAGTAACAAGTATAGATGTGTAGTATTGTCCAGTACTTGACTCTGGTGTTGTGATAGTGCAGTAACAAGTATATATGTGTAGTATTGTCCAGTACTTGACTCTGGTGTTGTGATAGTGTAGTAACAAGTATATATGTGTAGTATTGTCCAGTACTTGACTCTGGTGTTGTGATAGTGTAGTAACAAGTATACATGTGTAGTATTGTCCAGTACTTGACTCTGGTGTTGTGATAGTGTAGTAACAAGTATATATGTGTAGTATTGTCCAGTACTTGACTGTGGTGTTGTGATAGTGTAGTAACAAGTATATATGTGTAGTATTGCCCAGTACTTGACTCTGGTGTTGTGATAGTGTAGTAACAAGTATATATGTGTAGTATTGTCCAGTACTTGACTCTGGTGTTGTGATAGTGTAGTAACAAGTATATATGTGTAGTATTGTCCAGTACTTGACTCTGGTGTTGTGATAGTGTAGTAACAAGTATATATGTGTAGTATTGTCCAGTACTTGACTCTGGTGTTGTGATAGTGTAGTAACAAGTATATATGTGTAGTATTGTCCAGTACTTGACTCTGGTGTTGTGATAGTGTAGTAACAATTATATATGTGTAGTATTGTCCAGTACTTGACTCTGGTGTTGTGATAGTGTAGTAACAAGTATATATGTGTAGTATTGTCCAGTACTTGACTCTGGTGTTGTGATAGTGTAGTAACAAGTATATATGTGTAGTATTGTCCAGTACTTGACTCTGGTGTTGTGATAGTGTAGAAACAAGTATATATGTGTAATATTGTCCAGTACTTGACTCTGGTGTTGTGATAGTGTAGTAACAAGTATATATGTGTAGTATTGTCCAGTACTTGACTCTGGTGTTGTGATAGTGTAGTAACAAGTATATATGTGTAGTATTGTCCAGTACTTGACTCTGGTGTTGTGATAGTGTAGTAACAAGTATATATGTGTAGTATTGTCCAGTACTTGACTCTGGTGTTGTGATAGTGTAGAAACAAGTATATATGTGTAGTATTGTCCAGTACTTGACTCTGGTGTTGTGATAGTGTAGTAACAAGTATATATGTGTAGTATTGTCCAGTACTTGACTCTGGTGTTGTGATAGTGTAGTAACAAGTATATATGTGTAATATTGTCCAGTTCTTGACTCTGGTGTTGTGATAGTGTAGTAACAAGTATATATGTGTAGTATTGTCCAGTACTTGACTCTGGTGTTGTGATAGTGTAGTAACAAGTATATATGTGTAGTATTGTCCAGTACTTGACTCTGGTGTTGTGATAGTGTAGTAACAAGTATATATGTGTAGTATTGTCCAGTACTTGACTCTGGTGTTGTGATAGTGTAGTAACAAGTATATATGTGTAGTATTGTCCAGTACTTGACTCTGGTGTTGTGATAGTGTAGTAACAAGTATATATGTGTAGTATTGTCCAGTACTTGACTCTGGTGTTGTGATAGTGTAGTAACAAGTATATATGTGTAGTATTGTCCAGTACTTGACTCTGGTGTTGTGATAGTGTAGTAACAAGTATATATGTGTAGTATTGTCCAGTACTTGACTCTGGTGTTGTGATAGTGTAGTAACAAGTATATATGTGTAGTATTGTCCAGTACTTGACTCTGGTGTTGTGATAGTGTAGTAACAATTATATATGTGTAGTATTGTCCAGTAATTGACTCTGGTGTTGTGATAGTGTAGTAACAAGTATATATGTGTAGTATTGTCCAGTACTTGACTCTGGTGTTGTGATAGTGTAGTAACAAGTATATATGTGTAGTATTGTCCAGTACTTGACTCTGGTGTTGTGATAGTGTAGTAACAAGTATATATGTGTAGTATTGTCCAGTACTTGACTCTGGTGTTGTGATAGTGTAGTAACAAGTATATATGTGTAGTATTGTCCAGTACTTGACTCTGGTGTTGTGATAGTGTAGTAACAAGTATATATGTGTAGTATTGTCCAGTACTTGACTCTGGTGTTGTGATAGTGTAGTAACAAGTATATATGTGTAGTATTGTCCAGTACTTGACTCTGGTGTTGTGATAGTGTAGTAACAAGTATATATGTGTAGTATTGTCCAGTACTTGACTCTGGTGTTGTGATAGTGTAGTAACAAGTATATATGTGTAGTATTGTCCAGTACTTGACTCTGGTGTTGTGATAGTGTAGTAACAAGTATATATGTGTAGTATTGTCCAGTACTTGACTCTGGTGTTGTGATAGTGTAGTAACAAGTATATATGTGTAGTATTGTCCAGTACTTGACTCTGGTGTTGTGATAGTGTAGTAACAAGTATATATGTGTAGTATTGTCCAGTACTTGACTCTGGTGTTGTGATAGTGTAGTAACAAGTATATATGTGTAGTATTGTCCAGTACTTGACTCTGGTGTTGTGATAGTGTAGTAACAAGTATATATGTGTAGTATTGTCCAGTACTTGACTCTGGTGTTGTGATAGTGTAGTAACAAGTATATATGTGTAGTATTGTCCAGTACTTGACTCTGGTGTTGTGATAGTGTAGTAACAAATATATTCACAGATATTCTTCACAATAGCAACTGTCATGTAATGGCTCCATCGTCGGTGAAAAGTAGTTCCTAAAGTACCTCTGAACGCGTACGTGGATCCGTTCTTCAGCTGCAGGAAGGCGTCGAAAGGTCGCTCGCTGCACTTCTCTGCGTCGGGGTCAGAGGTCGGCGTGGGCTCAGCGGTGGTCGGCGTGGGCCCAGCGGTGGTCGTGGCCCCCGCGGCGGTGGCAGCGGGCGTGGGCGGCTCAGAAGTGAACAAGGACATGGTGGTCAACTCAGCAGACATGGCGGTCACGCTCTCGGAGGTCACGCTCTCGGAGGTCACGCTCGTGGAGGTCACGTTCGTGGAGGTCACGCTCGCGGCGGTGGTCATGACGTCTTCGGCGAAGTTGTCGCCGCGAGCTGCGGATGACAGCGTTCTGTTAGCACGTGGTCGTCTCGCCTGCAGCCACTCGCTCGCCGCACTCACTCTTCCTGGGGCAGGCGGCGTTGATGTCGGGGCAGCAGCTCCCGTAGTAAACGCACATGGAGTCACACTGACATTTGGACTTGGGGTTGAAGGATCCGCAGCGATTCACACAAGTCTCTGTGAAGATTTATTCACTTCTTGATCCTTCACGGTGTCATTAATGAAGGTTTTTCTTTCATCTTCAGACGTTTATTTCTTTGTTAAAACCACTTCCTGTATGCTTTTATTTTGTCAGAGTACTTCCTGTGTTTATCCCGTTTCCTCAGCTTGATGCAGGGTCCTCCAGAGCTACGATCTTTTCTCGTCTACTTTCTCGTTTTATTATACTTTTGTTTCCTGTATATTTGTGTTTTTTTTTTAATATTACCTCTCCTCAGGCAATATATTTGATACTTCTTGACAAATATTTTAAAAAACAATAATTAAGAATATAACATATATAATACAGACATTTATACCTTTTGTTTTTCGTTATTTTATTATTATTATAAACTATTTATTTGATTCTATCAAGAAAAACTTTTATTTTTTCCTAATGGTTTAATTTTTGACATTTTCTTTGACCATTTATTTGTAAATTATTCCTTTTTTTTTTTTACATTTTATGAACATTTTTCCCAATTAAAAGAAAATATTTGCACGCTTTAAACCACAAATTGATGAAATCGCTTACGTTTCTTATCATTTCACTTGTAAATATCGTCAAAGGATCTCCTCCCGCCGACCGTCGAGCTAATGACTACGTGTAAAAACCTCTTCCAGACTCACCCTCGGCGGCGAAGGCGGCGTCCTGCAGCAGGACCGCGAGCAGCACCACCAGCATCGGCTTCATGTTCTCGTCCAACCATCAGCCGTGAAGATCCAGAGGCGACTGTCCTACTTTCAGCTTTTATCGCGGGTCGATCAATACTTTGGGCCGATCAGTGATCGGTCAACAGCACACAGTGATAATCATTAAACGCTTCCAGAAACTGAGACGCTCGTGTGTTGTTGTCGTTGTGTAGCTTCATCAAAGTGTGATCTTCACTGGAACATTCCGAGGCGACAAGTGGTCGAACCTCCATTGATTTGATCCAAACCTTCGTTAAAAACAGACTTTGAAACGGTTCCTAAAAGGTTAAATTCTCGCCGGAGCTCAAACATTGAGCAACCATGACGTCCATTTTTTTGCATTATTGATCCATTGCACAACAAGCCTGAAGCGAACTCCAGCCCAGATCCATCAGAACCGTTTTAAAGCCACGTTTTTTAAGGTAAATATGAACGTGTGCGGAGAAGGTTTCGTTCGAGCGTTTCCTCGAAGAATCTCGAACGTTAAGGAAAACTTTTCGAAATGATCGACTCGATCTTCAACTGTCGGTGGAAAGTAGAGGTCACTTGATGTTGTTCCCACATTTAAGGAAGGAGGGGTTCTCAGAAGACGCTCCCAGATCCATGCTAACATGAAGCTAACGCTAACATGAAGCTAACGCTAACATGAAGCTAACGCTAACTAGCTTCACCATTAACCCGGAAAAACACACGGAAGTGGTTCAATAAAATCAAAAGACAAAACGTAAGAAGTTTTTCTTAAACTCTTTTCCCATTAATATATATATATATATATATATATATATATATATATATATATACATTACATTACATTTATTCCAATACTTAATTTTTTATGCAATTACACGTTAAATATTTGGTCACATGACCTGATAATTTCCAAGAAAACATCGCATGAGAGTCAAAAATATTTCCTGCAACAATTTCTCAGACAATCTAGAATGATTGTTTGTAAGAAATATTAAATATATATATTACATTTATTATGAAATATTAACATTAGAAAAGGATCTTAAGCTCCGCCCACTGAAAACACTTTGTTGTTCTGGAGACAAAATCTTGTTGACAATAACCACACCCACTCTGCTGTGATTGGTCCAACAGTTTGTCATCGACTGTCTCCACCTCCGAGGGACTCGTTGTATAAACAAAGCGTGATTACAGCTGGAGGAGTGAAGCCATTATTACGTCATAACGGACTGTCGTAACCTCTCCTTCGCTCAGATTTAAGAGCAACTTAATAAAGTAATAAAGTGTAAAACATGGTCATGATGAGGAACATCTTGAAGAACATTCACTAGATGTCAGGAGAGTTTCATGAAGTCCTCTGAGAAGATGAAGAAAAATGAACTGTATAAAGAATTAGATTCTGAAATTGTGAAAAAAGTTACAGACTTACGACTTTCTTCTAGACGGCAAAGACGAAGGTTTAAGAGTCTCAGTAGCAGATTGAGAATCTTGATTAGATAAAAATGAAGCAAGCGTGTGGAGGTGTAGCTGAGCCCCAGGCAGGTGACCCCGCTCACGTCCAGATCCTCTCAACATTGTTCGTGACAGTTTCACGTTTTCACCGAATCCTCGTGAGTCGTCTAAACACGTTTCTGCTTCATCAACTGAACAAACCTGTGGAATATTTCAGGTCCGATGCAAAGAGACGCCGAACATTTCCACGTCCTGCAGACGTGACGTCGCGGCGAGCGTGACACGCGTCTGCGATCGACTGGAACATTGCTAATAAAGACGTGATAACAGGAAGATAAGACTCACTTAAAGTTATAAGAAACACTGCAGTGAGACACTTTCTGACATCACGTTGTTTTAATAAACAAAAGTGTGTGTTTTATGGGCTCGTCTTATCGCACATTATTTCAATGACTTCCTGGTTCCTGTTGTCGTCGTAAACTGGATAGTGATGAATCCGAATGTTTTTGATCGTACGGTTGCTCAAGAGCCGACACATGTACGACCGCGTTTGTCGGAAATATTCACCATGTGTCGACACTTTTAAGAACGATTTCGCACATGTCGTCGTTTATTAGCGTGTGTTTCTGTGTCTTCGTCGTTATACAATACAATTAAAAAAAATTGGAAATTGACTTACAATACTTGTCTGCAAAAAATATATATTAATTTTATTCCTAAATTTCCGTTTATTAATGGCTTTCAGTCTCTATGCAACTAGAACAAAAAGTACTATTGTCGTTACAAACACAACCAGCTGAGTCTCAGACTGTTAATGTTAAGTAAAGACAAATATTTTCCCTTCCGCATTATTTCTGCCCTGTATTTAAATTGTATTTGCAATCTTAGTAAAACTTAGCAATCTGTGGTTAAGCCCCCGGCACTAATTCTGGACCACCGGCTTTTCGCTACGTACTAAGAACTGGGAATAAGTGAAGGATGCTGGATGTGCAATAGTACAAGGAAAAAAATCTGAAAGAAGAACTTTGACGAACGATGATCTTTGAGTGAACGACTGAAGAAAAACCTGTTGAAAAATAAGGAATAAAAAGTACTTTCGTAGTAAGTACTTGACTCTGGTGTTGTGATAGTGTATTAACAAGTTTATATGTGTAGTATTGTCCAGTACTTGACTCTGGTGTTGAGATAGTGTAGTAACAAGTATATATGTGTAGTATTGTCCAGTACTTGACTCTGCTGTTGTGATAGTGTATTAACAAGTTTATATGTGTAGTATTGTCCAGTACTTGACTCTGGTGTTGAGATAGTGTAGTAACAAGTATATATGTGTAGTATTGTCCAGTACTTGACTCTGGTGTTGTGATAGTGTATTAACAAGGATATGTGTGTAGTATTGTCCAGTACTTGACTCTGGTGTTGTGATAGTGTAGTAACAAGTATATATGTGTAGTATTGTCCAGTACTTGACTCTGGTGTTGTGATAGTGTATTAACAAGTATATATGTGTAGTATTGTCCAGACTCTGGTGTTGTGATAGTGTAGTAACAAGTACTGTATATATGTGTAGTATTCCGGAGTACTTGACTCTGGTGTTGTGATAGTGTAGTAACAAGTATATATGTGTAGTATTCCGGAGTACTTGACTCTGGTGTTGTGATAGTGTAGTAACAAGGATATATGTGTAGTATTGTCCAGTACTTGACTCTGGTGTTGTGATAGTGTAGTAACAAGTATATATGTGTAGTATTGTCCAGTAATTGACTCTGGTGTTGTGATAGTGTAGTAACAAGTATATATGTGTAGTATTGTCCAGTACTTGACTATGGTGTTGTGATACTGTAGTAACAAGTATATATGTGTAGTATTGTCCAGTACTTGACTCTGGTGTTGTGATAGTGTAGTAACAAGTATATATGTGTAGTATTGTCCAGTACTTGATTCTGCTGTTGTGATAGTGTATTATCAAGTATATGTGTGTAGTATTGTCCAGTACTTGACTCTGGTGTTGTGATAGTGTAGTAACAAGTATATATGTGTAGTATTGTCCAGTACTTGACTCTGGTGTTGTGATAGTGTAGTAGCAAGGATATATGTGTAGTATTGTCCAGTACTTGACTCTGGTGTTGTGATAGTGTAGTAACAAGTATATATGTGTAGTATTGTCCAGTAATTGACTCTGGTGTTGTGATAGTGTAGTAACAAGTATATATGTGTAGTATTGTCCAGTACTTGACTATGGTGTTGTGATACTGTAGTAACAAGTACATATGTGTAGTATTGTCCAGTACTTGACTCTGGTGTTGTGATAGTGTAGTAACAAGTATATATGTGTAGTATTGTCCAGTACTTGGCTCTGGTGTTGTGATAGTGTATTAACAAGGATATGTGTGTAGTTTTGTCCAGTACTTGACTCTGGTGTTGTGATAGTGTAGTAACAAGTATATATGTGTAGTATTGTCCAGTACTTGACTCTGGTGTTGTGATAGTGTAGTAACAAGTATATATGTGTAGTATTGTCCAGTACTTGACTCTGGTGTTATGATAGTGTAGTAACAAGTATATATGTGTAGTATTGTCCAGTACTTGACTCTGGTGTTGTGATAATGTAGTAACAAGTATACATGTGTAGTATTGTCCAGTACTTGACTGTGGTGTTGTGATAGTGTAGTAACAAGTATATATGTGTAGTATTGTCCAGTACTTGACTCTGGTGTTGTGATAGTGTAGTAACAAGTATATATGTGTAGTATTGTCCAGTACTTGACTCTGGTGTTGTAGTATTTACAGACCACATGACTCTTGACGAAGTCGTAACTACTTCCATTTGTTTTCAAACCAAAATATGTCCAAACATCAGCTTTAAAAGCTGCTGGACTCACTGTATCCTCTCGTCCTCAGTCATTGTTCGGATCTTGTGGGAAATAGTATTATTTTATTTTATACACACTTTATCGAGACATAAAATATATTTAATTTTTTTTTAAAAAGTGCTCTTGGATATTGATGTATTGTGAAACAAATATGTATAATGTTGACAAATAAGCAGTAAAAAGTACTTTTATAGAAACACACACTAAGCTGCCACATGACTGCTCCTGACCTTTGATTCGCGGCGCGAACGACGGATAATAAAGCCGTCGTTTAACTGCGTTACCTTGAAGTCCCTCCTGCGTTCTTACGACTATCTTCTTCCTCTCGTCCATCTTCCCTCCTCGCCGCGGCGTTAATGATTGTTCGGGCGTCGACATATAAACAATGTCGGCTCCGGCGTCTCACTTCACCGGCTCCACTCCGAGACTCAAGCGCTCGCTCTGCTTTCAGACAAGATGGCTTCCAGTTGGCTCAGGTGGGTGTTTCACCACAGGAACTACTTCATCATCGTCCTCACGCCGCTGCTCTTCCTGCCGCTGCCGCTCGTCATCGCCACGCCGGTGAGTATCGGAGGGAAAAACACCAGGATTTTTGTACATCCGTTTAAAACTAGAGGATTTTTTTCTCTGGTGAAAAAAACTTTTATAGGATTTAAACATGAAAATAAAGAAACTCAAAATCGCTTTTTTATTCTTTCTTTTTCAAAATATTTCCAGTTCTAAAGTTTATACTCTACTTTAGAACTACTAAGAGAAAATATTCAAGTATATAAGTATATATATATTCTTTTAATATAATGTGTTTTTTTCAAAGTATACAAAACAAAATGTCATCATCGCAAGATAAGTCGCCGATGGTTGAAGACGTACTTAAGATTTTCTAATGATTTATTAAGAGATAAGATAAGATAAGATACCACTTTATTCATTAGGAAATTTTACTTCCTGTCCGGTAAAGCAGAACTTTTTGTGTTTTTTTGTGTTTTTTTTCTCCATGTTATTCTCTTGTCATGATTTGATTGAATCAAAAAAATACTTTGATACGAACAGACCTGGTCTCGTCAAAGTCAACGTTACTTATTACAGTTTATACGTCGGTAACGACAAAATTAAACCTCATGAATAAATATTTTCAAGAAACTCAAAAACACTTTCACAGCCTCGTTAGTAACAAAACAAAACAACTTTTGATCCAAGAGAGAAGGTTGTGTTTATGATTATTTTCCAACAAATTCTTTAACAATCAATGTCTGGTACAACTTGAAGTACTTTTGTTTGAACAAATGAAATATGTCCCATGTTTTTATGTTTTTATGTAACATTCCATGTTGTCTGTCAGTCACATGACGCCAGTACCTTTTTTCAGCAAATTTCTTCGTTTTAAAACCGACTTTATTCAGTTTTTTTCATCAGGGAATGATCTTCATATAAGTATTAGTTGTTGTATTTTAATTCTGCCACTAGTTTGAGGTGAAGTTTTGGCTCCACTTTTGTTGACGCTGCGCAGAATCTTTACTACTTCGATGAACCAAACTACTCAACGTGAGATGCTCAAAGTATCTGTTGTGTTTTTTCTATAAACCACAGGTGAACCATCAGGTTTACTGGGCCCAGGAAGTACCCCAAGTATTTCTAACACAAGGGGTTCTACTTCATGGTGCGAAGCCCTCGAACCGCTTCACTATTGGTTAGAGATTAGGGTTAAGGTTAGGGTTAGGGTTAGGGTTAGGGTTAGGGTTAAGGTTAGGGTTAGGGTTAGGGTTAGGGTTAGGGTTAGGGTTAGGGTTAGGGTTAAGGTTAGGGTTAGGGTTAAGGTTAGGGTTAGGGTTAGGGTTAGGGTTAAGGTTAGGGTTAGGGTTAGGGTTAGGGTTAGGGTTAAGGTTAGGGTTAGGGTTAGGGTTAGGGTTAGGGTTAGGGTTAGGGTTAAGGTTAGGGTTAGGGTTAGGGTTAGGGTTAAGGTTAGGGTTAGGGTTAGGGTTAGGGTTAGGGTTAGGGTTAGGGTTAGGGTTAGGGTTAGGATTTTTCCTCTGACCAATAGCGAAGCACCAATCGTAGAACCCGAAGTTATGACGCCAATATCTCAGGGGTTATCAAAGTGTCTATAAAAAAACGACCTTTAAATCAACATAATTCTAACGTTTATTGCCGTAATTCTACCGTGTTACGAAGTCTCGTGTCGTTAATGTTCAAGCCGCGTCCAGAGGGGGCGTCGTCCATGGAAAGTTACTCCATAAAGAGTTTATCTGCAGCGTGACGAGCGTGTTTGCTCAAGGGTCACTCGTGTCGACATGTGCCAATTACGCTGCTATGGGAAGATAACATTGTCTCATCAGTCGTGTGTGTGTGTGTGTGTGTGTGTGTGTGTGTCGGCAGCCGGCGCGATGTGGCTACGGCATCATCATCATGGCGCTGTACTGGTGCACCGAGTGCATGCCTCTGTCCGTGACCGCCCTGTTGCCCGTCGTCCTCTTCCCCATGATGGGCATCATGACGGCCGAGCAGGTGAGAACCACAGGGTCAAAGGTCAAAAGATGGATTTAGAAGGAGGGTTCAGAGGGACTTGAACCGGCAACCTCTGATGGGAAACGACTAAACGAGCAGCAGAAAAAAAGACATAATGTCTATGTTACGTATATCAGGGGTTGATCATAAGGGGCCACGATATATTCTTTGAAGGGCCGTCATGAAATAAAATGAACAAAAAATCAGCTCCGTAAATAAAATGATTGGAAACTTTTAAAAAAATTGAAAAAATATATAAAATATATATATAAAAATGATCTGAAATAATATACAGTCAAAAAACAACTTGATTTTATATATAAATATATATAAATAAATATATTTAAATATATATATATATAAATTGATTTTATATATATAAATATATATAGATATATATAAATATATATAAATGTATATAAATGTATATAAATATATATATATATATATATAGGACAAAAACATGACTTCTATTTCCATTAAAAAAAAACAAATTAAAGGAAATAAATAACTTTAAAAAATACTATAAATAAATGATTTTAAATGAAAAAAGTATGAATATATAAAAGATACATTTAATGGTTGAATTCTGGCTCAACAAAAATACAGTTAAAAGGTTGTGTCTACTATATTGAATTTAACATTTCAAATGTTGAAACTTATTGATATGTTGTTGCCTTTTAAATCAATAGTTTTGTTGAAAAAAAATTGAATTCAATCATTTCTTTATTGAAAGGTTGAATTTTGTCGAGCGATTTACTCGATGGTGCTCTTCTATGGCGTCACATGATCGTCTGAGCGTCGCATGATTGGTTGAACAATCGATCCAGTAGCTCGGTGCTCTGTTGGTGATGTCTGGAGACTCTATTATACCACATAACGTTTATATAGTGAATTTAAAATACTACAAATGAAAAGATATTGAATTATTTTCAATTAAAATATCAAACTCTACGTGTAAAATAATGATTTCATTATGAATTAGTTCATTAAAATATAACATATTTAATATTATATAAAAAGCGAATTCAATTTAACTTCAATTTTCAAAAAATGCTTAAATAAAAAAATCAACAAGTGTTTTCAATTTTCAACAATTTATTCAATATTTTGATGGCACTGATTTACTTCCATAGTTAATAAAAAAAAATAAACAAACAAACAAAGATGTTTGTGAAAAAAAACAAATTCACATATTATTAAATTGATTTAATTATATTGTAAACAACATTATTATTATATTTTAAATGACATGTTTCTTCAGAACCAAACGGTCTCTCGATGTTTCAAAGACGCTTGTGTGTGTTTGTGTTCGACACCGACCGAGTTCCTGTGTCTCAGGTGAGCATCCAGTACCTGAAGGACTCCAACATGCTCTTCATCGGGGGTCTGCTGGTGGCCATCGCCGTGGAGAACTGGAACCTCCACCGACGGATCGCCCTGAAGGTCCTGCTGCTGGTGGGAGTTCGACCGGCGCTGTAAGAACTTTACCATCGTCACACATGTTGGGATGAAGATCCAGGTCCAGTGGATCTGTTGCTCTTGTCTGGTGACTCCATTATACCAGCGTTTATATATTGAATTTAAAGGACTACGAATGAAACAACACTTCATTCAGAAAATGTATTTTGGATTAATTCGAATTACAACATACTTTATATGAAAATATTTAAACTTGTTAATTTAACGATTTAAAGAACCTTTATTTCATTCATTTTAATAATAATAATAATAAAAAATCTAGTTTTAAAAATGTAACTCCTAAATTCAACAACTCAATTTTCTCAAAAACTTCCATAGAATTCTAAGTTTTTTGTCTTGTTTACAAGATCTAAATCCCCAAAACAAAAAAAGCACCGAAAAGGCACATACCACTGCCAAGGAGCTTATTTTGCACACATTTATAAAAGCATAGCATCAATAAAAAACAACAACAACAACAACGTACTGTTCAAGGTCGACTGGTGGCAAAAAAAGAGAATTTCTTTCAATCAAAATTCTACTTTTCTAATTAAAAAAACAATTAAAAAAAAACAACTTTAAATAAAAAGGACAATATGTATTTGGTTGATATATTTCAGCTGAATGTCGCGAGGCGCAGCAGCAGTTAGAAGCCATACAAGTGCACGATGAAACCTTCAAAGCCTTTCTTGATCCAGATGGAATTCTAGAATATCACACGTTCCTTTGTCTTGAACTCAAAGTGTTGTGTTAGCATCACGTGTGCGGCTATGCTAGCAGCTATGCCAGCAGCTATGCTAGCAGCTATGCTAGCACCTATGCCAGCAACTACGCTAGCAGCTATGCCAGCAGCTATGCCAGCAGCTATGCTAGCAGCTATGCTAGCAGCTATGCTAGCACCTATGCCAGCAGCTATGCTAGCAGCTATGCTAGCAGCTATGCCAGCAGCTATGCCAGCAGCTATGCTAGCAGCTATGACAGCAGCTATGCTAGCAGCTATGCTAGCACCTATGCCAGCAGCTATGCTAGCAGCTATGCTAGCAGCTATGCCAGCAGCTATGCCAGCAGCTATGCTAGCAGCTATGCCAGCAGCTATGCTAGCAGCTATGCCAGCAGCTATGCTAGCAGCTATGCCAGCACCTATGCCAGCAGCTATGCCAGCAGCTATGTCAGCAGCTATGCCAGCAGCTATGCTAGCAGCTATGGCAGCAGCTATGCTAGCAGCTATGCCAGCAGCTATGGCAGCAGCTATGCTAGCAGCTATGCTAGCACCTATGCCAGCAGCTATGCTAGCAGCTATGCTAGCACCTATGCCAGCAGCTATGCTAGCAGCTATGCTAGCAGCTATGCCAGCAGCTATGCCAGCAGCTATGCCAGCAGCTATGCCAGCAGCTATGCTAACCTTCTTCCCGCTCTGCTCGCAGGCTGATGATGGGCTTCATGATCGTGTCGTCCTTCCTGTCCATGTGGATCTCCAACACGGCCACGACGGCCATGATGCTTCCCATCGCCCGGGCGGTGCTGATGCAGCTCAAGGACACGGAGACTCAGGCGGACGAGCGCGACTCCAACGCCGTCGACAACGAAGGCTTCGAGATGGAAGACACCGATCGACCCAACGGGATCCAAGACAAGAAGCTCCGGGATATCGAGCTGAACGACAATCGTGAGTTATTTTAGATTCATTTATGTTTCTTAGAGTCACAACGACACGGATTTAATTTAACATTTTAAATGTTTAAACTTTGATTTTATTTATTTGTTATTGAAATGTTTTTTTTAAAGCATTTAATTAATTTAAAAAAATAATTTAATCCAATAATTTTATATATTGAAAGTCACAATTTGTTTTTATTTAATAATTTAATTCAATGATTTGTAAATTGGATTTGCTTCGTTGAATAATTGATACTTTCTATATATTTTTAAGTTTAATAATTAAACAAAAATATATATATATATAATTGAATAAAAAAATTCTCATATTTTTAAATATATGTAGTATATATTTGATTGATCGATTGCTATACATTTACTTATTTTTGATTTATCAGTACACACACATGTTAAATCAATAAAATAATGAAAATAAATAAACAGAAACTTTGAAATTGAATACATTTTACACATATAGTTTAATATGATCATTCAAATAATTAAAAAACAATTGTTCTAAATTCAATATTTTTCAAGTTGTGGTCTTTTAAATTCAATATAAAAACGTTATAACAGGCGACGACGTGGAGCAGAAGGAGAACAAGCGCGATCTGTGGATGAAGCAGATCGAGGAGAAATACAAGAACCTGAACAAAGGCATGAGTCTCAGCGTCTGCTACTCGGCCAGCATCGGAGGGACGGCCACGCTGACCGGCACCACGCCCAACCTCATCCTCAAGGGCATGATGGACAGGTGAGACCGGACCCCCCTCCCCCCCGACACCTGACCCAGAAGACTCACCTGGTTTTGTCCTGAAGCTCCTTCCCAGAGAACGGAGGCATCATCAACTTCGCCAGCTGGTTCGGGTTCGCCTTCCCCAACATGCTGCTGATGCTGGTCATCTCCTGGGTCTGGCTGCAGTGTCTGTTCCTGGGCTTCAAGTAAGAACCTCCTCCTGAACACCTATGAGGGACGGGGGGTCAGGGGGGTCAGGTGAGGCTCTGCCTCACCTCTCAACGCCTCATCCATCACAAACTAAGTCACAGCTCCACTGAGGCGGAGTGACTTTTAAAACTCAAAGAAATCAAGCTTACTACTAACCCTACCTCTACCCCTACCCCTACCCCTACCCCTAACCCTAAGAAAAAAATGTCGAAAGAAAAGACGCATGAACTTTAACTTCAGATAAACTTTAGACCAGAAAGGGTTTTAATCTCAATCGAATAAAAAAAGCGATCAGACTAAGAATCGTACTTGGACTTTATTTTATTGACATTGCACAGAAAAAACGTTAAAAAAACACAGCATAGAATGAATGTATATAAAAGTATAAATATTAACAAGATAAAAAAGGTGCACTATATTATAAATAGAATAAATACATAATGTTTTAAATATTGCATAGAATTAATGTATGTCTCCTCTTCTTCTCCTCCTTCTCTTCTTCTTCTCTTCTTCTTCTTCTCCTCCTCCTCCTTTTATTCTGCTCTTCTTCTTCTCCTCCTTCTCTTCTTCTTCTGCTCTTCTTCTTCTCCTCCTTCTCTTCGTCTTCTGCTCCTCCTCTTCTCCTCCTCCTCCTCTTCTTCTGCTCTTCTTCTGCTCTTCTACTCCTCCTTCTCTTCTTCTTCTGCTCCTTCTCTTCTTCTTCTTCTCTTCTTCTTCTCCTCCTCCTCCTCTTCTTCTGCTCTTCTTCTTCTCCCCCTTCTCTTCTTCTGCTCCTTCTCTTATCCTCCTCCTCCTCTTCTTCTGCTCTTTTTCTTCTACCCCTTCTCTTCTTCTTCTGCTCTTTCTCTTCTCCTCCTCCTCTTCTTCTCCTCCTCTTCCTCTTCTCCTCCTCTTCTTCTCCTCCTCCTCTTCTTCTCCTCCTCTTCTCCTCCTCCTCCTCTTCCTCTTCTCCTTCTCTTCTCCTCCTCCTCTTCTCCTCCTCCTCTTCTTCTCCTCCTCCTCCTCTTCTCCTCCTCCTCCAGCTTCAAGGAGTCGTTCGGCTGCGGAGGTAAGACCGAGCGCGACCGCGAGGCGTACGCCGTGATGAAGCAGGAGTACAAGAACTTGGGCAGCATGAAGTTCGCCGAGGGCGCCGTGCTCTTCATCTTCGTGCTGCTGGTCCTGCTGTGGTTCACCAGAGACCCGGGCTTCATCCCGGGCTGGGCCACGGTCCTGTTCACCTTCGACAAGATCACGTGAGTCGCCGACGTCTCCCGTCACGGATCTGATCTGAGAACTGATCGCCTGTTCGTCTCAGGTACGTCACGGACGGGACGACGGCCATCTTGATCTCCATGCTGTTCTTCGTCATCCCCTCCCAGCTACCCAGGTGCGGGGGCTACGGCGTCAAAGAGAACGGTCAGTGTCGGAGGGAAACAAAAAAAAGTTCTTGAAGGTGTTGACGTTGAAGAGAATGATCTTCACCTGCAGGGAAGATGCTGAAAGCTCCGCCCACTCTGCTCACCTGGGATGTGGTCCACAAGAAGATGCCCTGGAACATCATCCTGCTGCTGGGAGGAGGCTTCGCTCTGGCCCAGGCCAGCCAGGTACGTTCTCCTAACCCTGCTGTGACCTCAGGGTCGACCTGGAGGCACGCGAACAAATGTGTTTGTGGTATCCCTTGTGTCATCTCAGGGTCAAGATGAACGACCTCCACCACCGCATATGTATTCACGGGAAACCGGGGTCACTTTGACCCGGAGATAACACAAGGGTTAAATCCACTTTAGTTTCAAATTTTAGTCAAGGTTGAGCTTCAAGTTCAAATTTTCAAGTTGTATTTCGTTGGCGTTTTTTAACACATCTTTTAATTTTCTATTATTTCACAAAATTAAAAAAAGCGAAGCGAAATAAAACGACATCAATTCAAAATAATGACGTACAGACACATAAAAGCTCACAAAACAAAGTCAAATTGATTTTAAAATTCATTCATTAAAACATCATTATTTTTACTTTTCCTCTCTTTATTGTACATAATTTTTAAAATGCTATATTGTCAAACTACTGCATGTTGTACATCATATTAAAATAGTCAGAAAGTATACTGTATATATTTCATCATTTCTGTTTCCAGTTGTATCCATTTATTTTTCTAAATAATGTATTTAGTTTAACATGTCGTGTTATTTTGTTTACATTTATTTCAAAAGCACATGAAAAACAACGTTTTCCCAATTTGTCCAATAAATACTATACGTTAAAAAAAAGCCAAGTATAGTCATAAAAAAGAATATAAAATATTTTATAAAAGTAATTTTCTCACTCTCTGTGTAAAACTTAACTTTATTAGACAAATCTCATTGAAAAATGTATTGAAATATCTACTTAATTGCCTTTTATCAACTTTTGTCAACCCTTGCATTGTCTCAGGGTCAAGGTCATCGACCTGTAAAACAAATTGTATTTGGGCCTCCGGGTCACCTTGACCCTGAGACAACACAAGGGTTGAAAATGTTAAAGTGACCGTTGAGATGCTGAAAAACCTCAAGTTATTTTCACGACATGTTCATTCGCTTCATCGGTCACGTGATCTGTCTGAGCGAATCAAAATGTTCCTATTCTCCTGAACGCCTCGCAGGAGTCCAAACTCTCTGATTGGCTGGGAGCTCAGCTGGTGCCGCTGCAGAAGATTCCATACTTCGCCATCCCTCTGGTGCTGTGTCTGCTCATCGCTCTGTTCACCGAGTGTTCCAGCAACACGGCCACCACCACCCTGTTCCTGCCCATCCTGGCCTCCATGGTGAGCCGCGCCCTCGCCCCGGGTCACCCCCCCATGAGCCGTGCTCAAGTGTTGTTGTCCTTGTTGTGGTCTCAGGCCGTGGCCATCGAGATCCACCCTCTGTACGTCATGCTGCCCTGCACCATCGCCGCCTCGCTGGCCTTCATGCTGCCCGTCGCCACGCCGCCCAATGCCATCGCCTTCTCCTTCGGTGACCTGCGGGTCGTAGACATGGTGAGTTGACCCTAACCCTAACCCTTATCCTACCCCTACCCCTACCCCTACCCCTACTCCTACCCCTACCCCTACACCCTAACCCTACCCCTACCCCTACCCCTACACCCTAACCCTAACCCTAACCCTAATCCTAACCCTAATCCTAACCCTAACCCTAACCCTAACCCTAACCCTAACCCTAACCCTAACCCTAACCCTAACCCTAACCCTAACCCACTAACCCTAACCCTAACCCTAACCCTAACCCTAACCCTAACCCTAACCCTAACCCTAACCCTAACCCTAACCCTAACCCTAACCCTACCCTAACCCTAACCCTAACCCTAATCCTAACCCTAACCCTAACCCTAACCCTAACCCTAACCCTAACCCTAACCCTAACCCTACCCCTACCCCTACCCCTAACCCTAACCCTAACCCTAATTGAATTTTTAAACATTTTGAAACGGACTGATTTTTATTTTACACATAGAGTTCAATAATCAAATCCTAATCATTTGAAAATACAGTTTGTAAACGCAATATTATTTAAATTGTAGCCTTTTGAATTCAATATAAAAATGTTGCCGAACTAGATAACGTGCGATTTTTGTGTTGTCATGTGATCGTCTGTGCGTCGCTCGATTGGGTGAAAGTTTGATCCATTAGCTCGGTGCTCTGTTGGTAATGTCTGGTGACTCTATTATAACAACATTTAAATACTAAATTTAAAAGACTACTAGTGAAAATAATTGTGAATTTGACAAATTACATTTTTTTTATATTTTAATGACTATATCACACTCTTTGGTAATAGAAAAAAAATCATTAATTTAGAATAAAAATGCTAGAATTTTAAACTCAATTATTCAAACAAAAACAAATTCATCCTTTGAATATAGAAAGTATTGAAATAATTATTAAAAGAAAATAATTCAATGCTTATAAAACAAAACCAATTCAAAGTTTGGAATGTGTATATATGACATGATATACATATATATATATATATATATATGTGATTCATAAATACACTTATTACATTATTATTATAATTTGTCTTTTAGATGATTCTTGGTTCATTATGAAAATAAGATAAAATAAAATGAATATAGAGAGATTTTTTTTAGAAACAAATAAAATACATGATAATATTGATAATAATCATGAGTTTAAATCAACTCTTCAATTCAATTTTTCCTACTTTGAAAATGTTTGTATATTTCCTCTATTAATAAACATCTTTTACATCACGCTGTCATAACATTGTTATTGTGTTATGTAACGTTTACGGCTGTAACCGAACCATATAAAGTCTTATCTCGCTCTCGGTCGCTTATCTCAGGTTAACAATAGACTCGCAGTAAACTAGTGTCACGTTTGCAGGTTAAAGCCGGATTCATGCTCAACATCATTGGGATCGGAACCGTCAACCTGGGCATCAACACGTGGGGTCACACCATGTTCAACATGGGAACCTTCCCCGAGTGGGCCAACGTCACGCACTCGCCGTGAGGAGGCGCCGGGCGAAAGAAAAAGGGAGGAAACCAGAGCGAGGGATGAACAAACTTGTCAGAGAAGAGGATGGAGCTCAACACTCTTCTCGTCTCAATACTGTGAAACGTTTGCGGGTCGATCGGATCCAGATCCGAACTCAGAACCTGCCACGAGCCGGAAGATCTTGTGTTGACGTTTACGCCTTGATGTGTGTGTGTGAGTGTGTGTGTGTGTGTGAGT